>NC_140086.1:99596620-99614120 GCF_964237585.1 Gallinula chloropus
GGCTCATGACAAGCTTCTGATCCGAGTCCTGTGATAGCAAACCATTTGTAATATAGTTAGTAAAGCCTAACCAAGTATGCTGGGTCTGATTTTTGAAATATGAATATGTTGTGAGATACTTTTAAAAAGTATAAAGCATCATACTGGGTAAATTCCAGGGATTATTTTGCTACAAAATGCTTTGCTATATGAAGCCTTTATGTAGGTCATTTTCTTGATATCAACAGATGCTATAGAACAAAGTAGTTTCTTATAAGTTGTTCCATGGAGTTAATTGCATGTGCTGTGCATCATAAAGTATTTTGATAATATTTTAGTTTCAAACACTTCAGAGCAAATGGGCTGAGTTCTGGTATCCCACCATTGACTTTATTGGCATGGCCATTTTTATTCTTTGGTTTAATTGAGGGGCAAATAAGTATTTCCAACATAACAAGAATGTTTGAAGGGTTGGCTTTTAAAAGCAAGCAAATTTACTTTTACATTTAGAAATTAGATTTTTAATTCTATTTTTGGCAGTATCTCAATAAATGATCGAGAGTTTAAAAGATTAAAGAGAATTAAGGATGATGCACAGTGACCAACAAGAGAAGTCATACACTAATTAACATTTTAAGTCGATGATCTACCTGTGTAACCTTTGTCACACACGGGAATGGAGGGGGAATTTTCCTTAAATATTTAGCCAAATTTTATAAGGTAACGAAATTTGGAGTTTGAGTTAAGAGGGTAATACTTCTGCCCTGATAAATTAAAAATGCATATTTTTAATGCAGACTTTTATCAAAAGGAGTTCAATAATTAAAAAAAAATATTTTATATTACAAATGGCTTGCTATCACTTTAGGAACTCTTTCAGAGTTTTCTAGGTTTTTTCAGTGAGTTTTGTTTTGGGCCACAATTCTGAGGGGGGTAAAAGAAAAAGTTCTT
Organism: Gallinula chloropus; assembly: GCF_964237585.1. Classification (NCBI taxonomy): domain Eukaryota; kingdom Metazoa; phylum Chordata; class Aves; order Gruiformes; family Rallidae; genus Gallinula; species Gallinula chloropus. The sequence continues at coordinate 99,597,551 of NC_140086.1, forward strand.
CTGGACCAGAGCTAACATCTGTCACAGTTAATTAAAACCACTGGAACTGGAGCAACTATTAGTATTTTCCCCTGGTATGACTACAGAGTACCAAGATCACAGTAGTTTTACAGGTGTCAAAAGCCAATTTCCAATGACCAGAACATTTTCTCTGGCAAATTTAATAGCAGGCTACCTCCATGCTGTGTTCACATACCCTTTTCATTTTTTCTTCCTCTCTCCTTGCATTGTATAAATTGTCCTCATGTTATGGCAGTTTATCGTTTAATTCATAGCACTTAGAAGTGCTCTTAGTGCTTAGAAAGAGGAGTCAGCACCTCAAAGAGAGTCTGTGTGGGCTGACTGGACATTTAACCAGCTGGGAGAAAAACAGAGACTCTCAAGTTTTGAGCTGAACCCGTTCCTGGAGTCTGCTTCTGTTCTCAACAAGAGAGATTCATTTATCCCAGGCATTCACCTCTTTCCCTCCCCTGCCATTTGTGGCAAGGTGGAAGCAAATGTCTAGCATACACATTCTTTCCCCAGCTGGATTCAGGTATAAAACTTTCTGACAAGGAATAGCAGTAAAGGGACCAAAGCTAGCTCTGAAGATGAACTTAAGGCCCTTGAAATCTGTAGCATGCCAAGATAGCTTTATAATTTTTTTTTGTTTTAATTTAAACTAAAAAAAAACATAGAAGGATGGGCTGCTGAGATCATCTGTCACACCATCTGTGGTTGCCTAGCAGAATTACTCCAGCCTTGAGCTGGAGGAGCTCCCATTTGCAGCTGAACTGCAGTTGGGGATTTTATTAATACATCTCTCATTTATATAGCACCTTTCACTCTCAAGGATCCCAAAGTACTTGTTAAAGGATAAAGTTGAGGACTGAAGACTGCTAGAGGAGGAGAAGTGGCAAGATTTCCTCCCTTCTGGCCAGTGGAGTCTTCAAAACTTTTTACTAAAGAAAGCACTTATTGCTGAATTTGTTATTGTCTTACATTCCTCTGAGCACGGCTCAATGGGAGGTTGTGACCTTCAGGGCCTCATGCAGCCAAGAGATGATTTGTTCCTGCAGACAGTTGCAGATATGCTTGTTGTATTTCTATTATATGTATGACTGACTCAATTTGTAAGCATCAGTTACAAAGCTTTATATACCCCCCATTTATATATATTTATGTATGTATATTTTTATATATATTAATATTTATATTTTGCAGAAAATAACAGGAGGAAGAAGGTAATGTGATCAGCTGGCATTCAGGAAAACTAAAAAAAAAAAAAAAACAACAGAGACATAAAACATGTGGAGTAATCAGTAGTTTTCAGTCAAATGGCATTTAAATGCTGCACTGATGCATAACCTGCCCTACTGTTCTGCGAGGTGGGAGGACAGGTGATATGTCAGCTGTGCTCTGCCATGTAACTACAGTAGAAGGGCTGAGTTAATGACAGACACAAGAGTTTGGATGAATGTTAACATGCTGCTATTTCCATGCTGAGATGAAGTAGCAGGGCCTGGATTTATCATTAAAAGAGACCCAAGAGGCTCTCACTAAGCCAGCTGCTAGGGCCCTAAAACATATGTCGCACCCTTCAGCTGTTCATCAGTACAAAAGGCTTCCATCTCAAAGCACTTGACCTTGTTAGCCTCAGCGGTGTCAGTGATATTTTCAACAGGGAGACAACAGATCAAGTATGAAGAAGAGAATCTCTTAAGGGAAGTGTGCGCAGTCCCTGGCAAAACAGCCGCAGAAACGTAGCCTGTGGATAAGGGCTGCTATTCCTGACGGCCGTGATTTGTGAAGCGGGTAGGCTGGTGCTGTTTGTCAAAACAGTGGTGGACAAATGAAAAAGAAATAGCGAGAAAAATAAAAATGTCGGTGTGAAATAAGTGACCTCACCGGACTCGGACATTTCCAAGCCTTCTTCCACCCACCCCCACTGGTCTTTACATTCTTACTCTCTTCAAGGGAAGTTCAGCTGGAGTAAGGACTGAGCGGGGAGTTCTGAAACCAGATAAAATAGTTATAAGAATTACAGACACGTGCAGGTAGTATTACCTGATGGTGCCACCGCGAGCGTGGTTTAGCAGATGTGATGCTGATGCACAGATCTTAGGGAGGATACTGCATCCTCTCAGATGCACATCAGCTTATTCTAGTTAATTCTAATATTCCCTTCACACTCTGCATTTCCCAAAAGCACAGTAAAACAGTGCTAATCAGGTTTTTCTTCATGGAAGGAGTCATTATTTTTCTCCATTAAGGCTGTCCCAAATTATGATTTTGTGAAGGTAGTCTGTATGTATAGATTGTATATGTATAAAGGTATATATTTCTATTTTCTCTGTCTGTAAACAAAAATGCTGTATTTTTCTTTCTAGTCTCCTTACATACTCATTCACAGACACATATAAGACTAACCTTTAAAAATACCCAAAATTAAACATTCCACATTTTACACATCTGCCCTGGAAGGAGGGAGGTAGAAAAAAGGACACAGAGTATGACAAGAAAAAAAAAAAGCCATGGCAGATGTTAGGTTGTTTAACACTGTGCCAGAAGGCACTCGCATACCCTGATGCTGAACCCTGAAACTGTGTATCACATAATTGAGTTGGACCTGCAAAATCACGAGCTTTTGTTAAAAATCAGGAGATTGTAAAAATAACTATTTGAGGGATTCCTTTTTCTTGTCTTCTTGTCGTCATCTTTTCCAGTGAAATGATGCAAAGTCAGGTGGTTTTCCCAGCACCTGTGAAGGGAGTTGTATGTACATGGGTGTCTGGTAAGGATTATGATACACATACAGCTGCCCTGTTCTGCTCTCAGGTAGGATCTGATTATTAAGGAAAAGTTGTTTGAGCTGCCACCAGCATGAATCAAATACGTCTAGGAGAGTGCCAGCAGATGCACTGAGCATCCAGTCCCTGTGAGAGCTGCTTGGGAGCATGATCCAGATGGGAATTTGGATGTGGGGCCCTCCCCTGCCTGGTTCCTGGAGCTCCACTGCAGAACTGTTGGATGGAGGGTGGCTTGACCAGGACATCTCCAAGTCACAAGAAAGTGAGCTGTAGTTTTTATTGTGCTGAGCTGCATCTCTAAAGTCTTGAGACAGGGGGGAGTGATGACTTGTCCCAGCAAAAGGACCTGCGGAGTTTCCAGGTTGGAGGCTCTAAGATGGGACCTTCCCATGAAGCATCCCCTATGTGCTTTTCTCTTGCCTGCTCTGGCATGTGTTCTGCAAACACCCATGAGCTGGATGCATGCCAGGTCCAGGTGGAGGAGCACACCCCCAAACAGGGGAATAGCTGCACTGGCATGCCAAGCCACCTGAGGGAAGGGGGGGGCACAGACTCCGCCTCTAACTTTTCTTGGCTCTTGTATTGTGTGTTTCTTGCACACATCTCTTTTCTTGTGAACAAAAAGGGAAAGCTACAGGTTATTCAGGCCTGCTCTGTTACACGTGTGTCTTACCTGAGGAAATGGTTAGGAATGATTAGGAACAATAAAAATATGAGTGATAAAATAGAGGTTTCTAAGTGGGCGCAGCAGATTAGGTATGTAATCCCTGGGTTGCTGAAACCTTCCTTCAATTACTTGAGCAGATCTGCAGTTCAGCATCTCTGAGGATAGGGCTGGAGTTATTTGTGAAGTAATGTTGCAGTTTTCATTGTTTTCTAATGCAAAATCGTGTTATAATGATACTTGAAAAGAATGTGAACATTACGTTGATAGCTAAAGCAGAAAGAAGATACAACATTTTTTGGTGGGATAATTTAATGTATCTTCCTTTTTATTTTCATTTTTTTTGCATACAGAAGTGCCTTAATGATGTGTGAAGTCTGACAAGTAAATCTCCTTAATGGTTCTCACCACAATGAACATTGAAAATAGCTCTTTTTTATACAATACGATATGTATTAGGTAACAGCTAGTAACTGATAATATGGAAGAGATCAATTCTGCAAACTGCAGAGCACCTACATTTCTCATTGACTTTGATAAAAGTTGGAACTACACAGTGCTTCAGAAGATGTTTCCAGTACCCTCCAGGATTAAATTTACAAAGAAATTTGTTTTTTGAACTGTAATTTAGTTATTGTTATGTTAACGCCTCAATCTTTTGATGCAAAGTAGCTGCAGAAGGGGGAAAAGAATCTTGACTGAAGATCTCTCTGCCAGTGATTAAAATACTTTATGTCATCACTGTGAGTACTGTACAAGAAATAATATATTGCATCAATAAATTAAAATAGTTCATCAGATATACATGTTGCAGCAGTAGTGCAAGAACACTATATCTAACATAAAGAAGTTTCTGTAAAAAAATTTATAGTATGAGAAAATTCAGGCCACTGAAGTCACTTACAGTTATTGCTTCTGGTAGTAAAATATACCCTATTTTACTGATAGACCGTGAAATGAAAATATTTATGATCACAAATATATTATAAGTAGTCATAGCAATCTTGACATTTTGTAGGTGTATGAAAGAAAGTATCAAACCTCAGGTCCAGTATGGTTTTATATACTGGAAAGCAAATATTTAAGCCAGAGAGAAGGAAAGAGACAGGATATCCTGGTTCTGGCCAGGCCAGAGTCAACCTCCCCAAGCAGGCAGCCCAGGTCAGCTGAGTTAGACCGGGCTGTTTCCACACCACCTGACATCACTCCCCCATAAAAGGGACTGATCAGGGAGCCTCTTATCCCAACTCACAGAGGCTCTGCCTGTTTTTCTTGAGGGAGTCAGCAAGCAGAACATGCTGCTCAGCTGCTGCTTGGGGCTGAACCATCACACAGGAGAAACGGGCATAAAAGTTAAAGACTGTAGACAGAAGTAAGTATCTGCCTTGAAACACAGCCAGTTCTATTTAAAGTAGAAGATGCTATTTATATTATTTATGTATCTGTATCATTTATGAGATACTGAGCAGCTTCTTTCACTCCCATCACTGCTGGAGGTCCCAGGTCATTATGCTTCAAGGCACACCTTCAGGGCTGTCCCAGCTCAGTCTCCTGTGGGATGTTGTGCAAACTGCAGTATGCGTTTAGAAGCTTTGTTAGTAGGGTTTTCTTATGATTGCAGGCTGGAACAAAATTGTTCTTGCTACCTAAGTATGGCAATAGGATTTGCAGGCTTCTTTGGTGCTGCCTTTCATGAGCTGTTGAATTGAGAGTTGACTGAGGGAAAGAAAGCTAGGGTAGTGATGGGATGGGTGGTTTAGATGGCTGTGGAGGGGAGCCCTGGAAATGATGGGAAGGTAGCAGTGTCCACCTGACTGCCCAGCCATTGCAGCCTTAAGCTGGAAAAGGAAGATGAGGTGAGATGGCACCTATGATGTTGCTCCTCTAGGTCTGGCTTGGGAGCATAAGCCTCCTTATTAGGCTTTACTGTCCCCCTTCTGTAGAGCTGCTTTCTGCTAACTTTGCTGCAGCTGTGGTATCTTTAATGCCATGTGAGCTCTTTGAGCTCTAAAAGTAGAGAAGAGTTTATAATGAATCTTGGTTTGGTATGTAACAAAAACAAGGCACCTCCCTTAGCTCTTTACCTTGTCTGGGTCTGCCCAATACGGTGGCTGCAAGCCGACATGGCTCTAGGCTGTGTTGCCAGTCCCTCAGGTGGCTCAGAGACAAACCCCTCTTCTTCAAGGGGGGTGAGAAGAGCACACTGTGTCTTGGTAGGAAAACAGACAAAAAACCCACAATCCTTCATGTGTGGATCATGTCAGAAACCAATGTGCTATCACCTAGGGAAAGCACCCTACTGCTACCTTCTTTTGGGTGCTGTGTGAGTGGGAAGTGGTAGAGGAAGGCTTCTGGGCTTTAGGAACCTGCCTGTTGGTGCTTTGAAAGGGAAATCAGACAGGTTCCTGTCTCACTGCTGCTTGGATTGTAGCCTGCTGAAGACTAAAACATTGACTTACTGTAGGAGAGAGGTGTTTCTTTAAACCAGCTCTAGGATATATTGAATATCAGCCCCTGAATATTCATCTCATTTTTTTCTTACTTAGTCTCTAATAGAAGATGTAAGTGGTGGAAGAAACAGACATACTCTTCTTTCTGTTTGAATAAACTCTCAGTCTCTCTGCTTTGTTTACTACAGGATCTCGAATTCTGTACAGACACAGTTTTAACACATGTTAATAGCTTAAAAGCAAACCCTAACCATGTATTCTTTTCCTCCTTAGGATATATCCCACAGCCTGTATCCAGACTGAGATAATACTTTGCAGCATTTGAAAGTGGATGATACCGTGTACTCAGCTGATCCTTCCTACTGCATATTCTTCTTGCTCTACATCACAGGAATCATTTGCCTACTTATTTCTTCCATCTGCCTGACATTGTATGCATGGGAGATGCTTCCAGTTCAAATGCTGCTTGCATTCCTTTTGCTCTTCCCTTTCACCAGGTGTGGCTGGAGGGCTACTGTAATTTCTTGCCAGCAGCAGATGACTGACCAGGACAGTATTTAAAGCTGGAGGTCCTCAATGAGCTGTGCCCTTCAGCTATACCCTCATTTCTTAAATCAAAAAAGGATTTTAAGTGGCACATTTCACCAACTCTGGCATACCTGTGTGTTGAGACAGCATTCCCATCTCTTTTTGATGGCAAAGCTATTGCAGTATGCAAAGGTTCTGCTGAACTGAGCCACTTACATCTATAAATATGTGCAAACACACATGCTTCTCTCTCCATCCTCCATGGCGTGGAATGGAAGAAATTAGTGTCTCATTCCACAATTCTCTTCAAATAGCTTTCTGCCAGACATTTGGTTTGCAAATGGAATAAAACCTCAAGAGTTAAAACTTTTCTTAATTTTCTGACTTCTTAATTCTTGTCTGCATTTTGTCAACCCCCCTATTTTTGTCTTTGCTGACACAGCACCAGTTTTCTTGTCTAATTTTATAAACTGTTCAGCTGTGCTGTTATTCACAGTTTTCTTTTAATTATGTATTCTTGTTAACCTCTATCCTTTCAAAGTTGCAGGCTGTGATTGACATGTGGTATTAATTAAGGCATATAATTTATGACACTGCAGCTTGAAATTAATAAGTGACAATACAATTACATGGTTTGCCTAATTGTCCTTCAGTAATATAAAGATTGACACTTGCTGCAGCATTCAAAGTTAAAAGCTCTCAAACAGATAGTACAGCTGAATGTAATCACCAGCGAATCTAAAGTAAACAGATCCATTGTGAGGGACAGACTGTTGGGAAAATACTTCTGCTGTTGCCTTGTTTTATTAAATAAATATTCCTATGTGTGTAGGTCAATCTCTGAATTAAATTCAAAGTACAATGTTTCCATGATTTTTAATTTCAAATAACTTAGTTACTGGTATTTCCATTTCAAATCTCTACCCCCAGTTGGCAAAATGCCAGTGTTTCCAACAGTAACATTTGTTCTTGTTGATCCGATCCACATCATGGCAATGTTTTTTTTTACATCACTGTACAGTCATCTAATGATTTTCAACTCTCTATGTGTTGTTAATAACATAGATTATGGTCCTGTAATTGCTAAAGAACACGAGAAGTAGTATTTCAGTGACCATTGTTAACAGATTTGGGACTTTGAAGCCTAATTTCAAGTGGCATCCTTGTTTTTAACAGCTGACTTTCCCTTGAGATCAAAATTCTTCTAATCTGGTCCCCTGACTCCGTGCTAATGCCCATAAAAATTTGACTAAATCTGTTGTGAAAAATATACGCATACTGTATATAAACAAGACATTCAGGTTATTCTGTGTAAAATCCCTGTAGCTTTGTTAAAGGAAATCTCTAGCTGAAACAGCTAAAAGCTGAAACCTTCTCTACCACACACCTTGATACTTAAGGAAAACTGTAAACATGATGTTTGACTTGAAAGCCGGTAAAGTCTGTGAGATGTTATGAAACAAAAATATGAAACAGAATAATACTGTTCCCTGTGATGGCAGTCTTCTGTTTTATTTCTACTTATTTATATAAATTTCTGTTTAAAACATCTCAAACATTCTTATAGTTCAAAAAATCATATATGGACTTGCATGTAGGGCTTTGGTTTTTTTCCAGCATATTTTTAACAAGGCTGGCATTTGGTTTTGAAGTCCAACAGTGGTAACCAAAGCTAAATGGGAGCAAGCTGCAAACAAGTCATTGCAGGGCAACTGTTCTAAAATATGTGTAAGTCCTAGAAATAAAACCCAACATGGCTTAAACCAAATCTCTTCATGATTTTATTGCTGTTCCTCTTTTCTTGAGGTGCGTGGTATATCAGAAAAGGCACCCAAGTTTAAGTTGCAAGGAATTCAACATAGCCTTATCTTTATTCATCCTATAATTCTGCTCTGGACCAACAAACAGCCCCACAGAAAGTAATTGGAGTGTTCAGAGTTTGGACTGGAGACAGGGCACAGTTGGACTGCCTGTGAATAACACTGCACATCTCAATAAATAATTCTTGATTTCATTGTCATTTCATTGCAGTGGTTAAGGAAGGGTGACTTGGTTAAAACAAATGCAGATCGATTTGTCAAGCAACATGCTTCAACCTTGGGTGCCTATGCATTATGATCAATAATGTTTACAGTCTTTCTTTGTCCCCTCAAAGAGAATGTGCCTCCAGTTGAAGGGAATGTGATTTTAGTCTACCAGTGACATTTTATAACTGTGGAAGCCCACTTCTGGGAAGACTTTTTGTTCAGCGTCTGCACAGAAATAAAAATCATCAGACATGCAAGATGTGAATGGTCATGTGCATAGACCCCTCTTTTATAATAGAAAGAGCACAGATCGATAAAGCTCAGAAGAAGAAGGTAACAGCTGTAAGCAGCCTTGTACTGGGGCTGTAATCCTGATGAATAATGTTGCTGTCATAACAGCAGGGATAATTTAATGCTGACACTTAGCAGCATGATAAATAGCTTGTCAGACATAGGCAGTGACAGAGTCAAGTGAAACTGCCCATGACAAGTTCTGAAATATTAATCTTCTACTAGACTGTGACTGTGCTGAAGGGGCAGCAGCATACAGAAGACTGGGAGGGGAGACACTTTGTAATATAAACAAATGTACTTTAGGGCAAAATGCTTGCATTGTGTAAAGATATTTCCCTTTACAAGAGCTACTATTTATGTTATTTCTTCTCTACAGTACTCTGAACATTTATGCTTTGCAACTATATATTGTATTTTTCTGGCATATTCTCTGACATAATTTCTCTGAATTATTTCTCTTCTTAATAGTAAGAAAAATTTTACTGGTTTATACATTTTTGGAGGGGAAACATTAAATGAAAACTTGTTTCTTTTCTTTTCCAGCCCATCTACCCTACATCCATGGATTTTTCCAGTTTACCTAGTACCTTTATTGTGAATGTCACATAATCAGTGTGGTAGGGTTCCCTATGCCAAACACCAATTGATTTATGAAGTGCTTCTCCGTTAGAGATGACCTAGAGTGATGGTGGATGTACCAGGCACTAGGTATTCAAACCAGACTGTTTAGGTGTAATTTGCTTAATGAAGTATGGCCCTATTTTGATATTCAGGGAGATGGAGTGGTTCACTCACTACTCCAGGAATTATGTATCAGAGATATTTGCATCCCCTTTGAATACTATTGTGATTACCAAGACTCCTTGTGACAGGAAAATATTATGCCTTCATTCAAGATCAGGTTTGAAATCAATAAAATCTGAACAGGTTATGATGGGCACACACTTAATGAAGATAATAGCAGGATACAGCAAGTAATAAGGTTTGAGATATTGTGCATCACCTTAGAGAGTTGTGTGTGACTCCAATGCCACATCAGTATTCACAATTGTCTGGTGGTAGCAATAGTGAGAATATCTTTTGAAGTTTACCAATTTGCTGTAAGAGTAACAGTATGTCTACAATTGCAATCAAAAGGTGATTGATGACATTATAAAGATGCAGGGCTTAATTGTAGAGAATGTGCATTGTCATCTTTAATAGTCCTCTAACCTGATCTAGTGGAAGGTGTCCCTGCCCATGGCAGGAGATTGGAACTAGGTGATCTTTAAGGTTCCTTCCAACCCAAACTGTTCTATGGTTCTATGATTTTGCCTTGAAGAAACTGTAAATTGAACTGTCAATGAAACATTGACTCAAGGTCTTACCTATTCATCAATACAGTGTGGATGGAGTGAGGATTGAGCATGTTTGGCTGCACAGTCAAAGAGTGACTCTAGGAGTCTTTGTCTCTACCCTGAAAACTTGCTGCCTTCTCAGCACTGAAGAGAGTTGTCGGAGGTGGCTGAAGGAACACTGGTTTTCAGCACTTTCGTTCTCCAACACATGCATTGGTCAAAGTGCAAAGTTGTTCCATGCTGAAATCCGAAAGGAAATGAGTACAGTTATGTGAAACACCACTGGTAGCTGTTTATTAAAAGGAAGGGTGAAGTCTGCAGAGTTAGAATTACAGCTCTTCATATAAGAGCCATTTCTTTGACTTCCAGGAAGTGCGATGAATACTGATTCACCAAAGAGGACTTCAGAGCTTGTTAAAAGGAATGGGACTCCACTCTGGAGCAAAAGAGCCCAGGCTACTTTGCCACTGTTTAGGAAAGGCATTTATGTTCTGGTTTTAAGAGCAGTGCAGTATGCTCTCTTCAACAACTTAAAGATTTCAAGATATTTAATTTATAAGTGGTTTTAATGCAGAAATCACTAAACCTGTTGCTGAAGCTGTAAATGTAAGCATCAATAGGTTACTGAAAGGGAAATCTTATCAGGAATTGTCTTTTAAAGTGAATCTATCAGTTGTTTCCAAAGTGGCATGCACAACAGGCAGGCCAGGCCTGAAATATAGTGTTAGAAAACCAGAATTATTTGACTCATTTTCCATGGGAAGTGTCTTTTAGCTCCCAGAGTTTGAGAAATACAGTTCTCTTGGTACCTATATTTTTGGAAGATGGTGTGTATATTATGTGTAATATCCTAGTTGGTTTTTTTAGAGTCTGACTCAGCCTGTTGGCACTGATAGGTGGAATATCTTGGTGAAATACATTCTGAAACCTTCACGGTGGGATACTTGCGCTTGCCTGTTGTGTCCAGTGGTGAAAAGGTAGATAGACTGTTTTGGGGTCAGTTCCAGTATTAAGAGGAAGTAATTTATACTTAGCAATCACTGTTATAAAAACAATGTGATGTGACTTCTTGTTCTTGCATTTTTAAAGAATTTTTTTTTTCTGTTTAAATTTTTAATTTTTCTGGAGTAGAAAACCAGCTGTTTTTAAGAATCCCTGTTCACTTTGTTAGAATATAGTAGTAATACTTTGAAATTAGGTGTAACAGAATGTTTTTTTTTAAAGGAAAAGAAAAAATCACAAAATATTTACAGTGATTCCTGGGTGACGACATCCTGAGGAATCTTCACATACTAAACCCAGGACAAATTTCTATGTTGTGTTACCATATTAAAGGGACTAACTTGTTATCTCAGACCCAGCCAGCCATTGAAATGCCTTTGCTCTCTTCCTCTAGGTGGTAACAGATACAAAATCGTGGAAAAATGAAAAAGAACTTTCAATTTTTTTCTATTTTGGAGAGCTCATTTCCCACCACATTATAAGGTAAGTCCGGTGGGAGTAAAAAGAACTGTTTTGCCAGAAACATTGATGATTTTTATTCTGTACATAAAAACCTCCCATATAATCATGGGGACGAAAGGTCACAGATTACCATATTTATGTAGGTTTTAAGGCACTGAAATTTGAATTTCTTCTTTGTTCTAATTATCAGAGTATAAGAAATAGCTTACTCTTTTTCACCAATAACAAACTAATAATTTGTGTTTCCTTTTGACCAAGAATTCCATCTTTAATACAAGAAACGTCTCAGATGGAAGTTTTTCAAAACAAGCTGTGAGGGGGGTCTGGCTTTGAGGAAGAGATTTCCTCACTATCTTAGTTAAGGAGGAAATAAATAATTGCATGTTATTAATATTTAATAAAGCAATTTTTCAGCTTCTTTCTTTCTACCAAGCTCTTCCTATTATGAAGTTAAAAACGGATTTGTTGAAACTTACTTGAACTAGAGGGAAGAGAAATTGATATAATGAAATTACAATCTTAATGACAGATGACAAATTCATAAGAGAGATGACATTTCAAAAAGTACAAAAAGTGAACTCTCTTCAAACCTAGAAACTGTACCAATAATTGGGACAACTAATAATTGGGATGTATACTGTTTCAGCTGAAGCCTCTGTAGTTTGGTATAGATGCCTATAGGACAGAAATTGTGAGTAGACAAAAGCCTCTAGGAAATTAATTCCATCTGCACAATATTTCTCTCTTAATTTCCTAGAAACTTCTTAGATTCACAAAAGAATTGGTGTTGTCCAGTACTAACTCTTACTAAGAAATTTCCCCAGTACCTGAGGGATCCTAGTATCTTCACTATAGATTTTGGACTATATCTTCTCATTGTTTTATAAAACTCTGATTCACCTGCTGGTCATATTATGGTGCTGATAGAATAAGCCCATTATTCATACTTGCTAGTGCATAATGACAAAGGATAATAAAAAGGCTGAGGTACTTAACACCTTCTTTGCCTCAGTCTTTAATAGTAAAGTTAGTTGTTCTTTGGGTACTCAGCCCCCTGAGCTGAAAGACAGGCACAGGGAGCAGAATGAAGCACCCATAATACAAGGGGAAGTGGCTAGTCACCTGCTACACCACTTAAGACATGCACAAGTCTATGGGGATGGATGGTGATCCACCCAAAGATATGGACGGAGCTGATGACAGTGTTCAACCTGATATTTTCTGTCATTTATCAGTAGTCCTGGCTAAACAGGTTGGTCCCAGTAACTAGAGGTTAGTAAATGGGACGCCCGTCAACAAGAAGGGCCAGAAGTAGAATCCAGGGAACTACAGACCTGTCATTCTGCCTTCGGTTCTGGAGAAGGTCCTGAAGCAGGTGGTATTCAAAAGAGGGACGTGTTTAGTGGTGGACTTGGCAATATTAGGTTAATGGTTGGATTTGATGATCTTAAAGGTGTTTTCCAACTGAAATGATTCTATGATGATTTGCATATCTCTTTGACACTGTTGTGTACACAGGCTGCCCACATTACTACAGAGACATCACCTTCCTCTTTGTTTGTCTCTTAGTTGCTCTCTGAGCATTCATGATTTGTTGCATGTTAAGGTAGAGCCAGAGAGTAATCAGAAATAGAGCTGGAGTCATCTGAAAATATTCGTCCCTGTGCTCAAAAGCCGTACTAAAGTAATATAATTGCTGAGGAGACTAGCTCCAGTTCAGGTACATCCACACTGGGAAGGGATTTGCTGTAAAAAAAGGGCTGGCAAAGAGCTCTTTTGGGGGTTTTCTGAGGCTATGAAAAGCCACTAGCCTGTGGGAGGGCTGCTGAGGTGGCATGGGTGGAGCCAGCTTTAGCAGTGGCTGATCTAAAAGAGGCACGCACCAACCTCTACCACCCCCCCATTATCCCCCCACTTTAAGATGCCTGCCTCAGGGAGCAAAAAGGAAGTATGGTGGTCCAAAGAGGTCATATTTCTCTAAGGAAACAGACCAGTATAATTGCATGTACTCTGAGTACATTGAATGTAAAGAAGGATACTAGCAGTTGTGGGTTGTTTTTGCATTTGCAGTCCATCAGCTGTTTACAGAGCAAAAAGTGATATATGTGGTGCTTTGAAACTTCCTTACCTGTTGCCTGTGTAGAGGAGACATTCTTGTTAAACATACAAACGTGTCTTTAAACAAAACATTAACTTATATTCATTATGTCTAGTATTGGCTCTGCTGGAAATGAAACAAAAAGTTTAAGTACTTTATCTTACCAGAAATGTTAAAAAATTAATTTGAATTAGGACTAAATGAAGAAACTATTTATTAATGCAGAAGAATTACCATGTTTTACATTTAAACCTTATGAAAACCCTTTTCCATGAATGTTGGGATCAGTGTCATCTGGTCTCTTGGATCATTCCAACTGAAAATGTGTGCTTCTTGCCATCAGTCAAAACTTCACATTCATTAACTAATTAAAAAAAAAAAGTCCATTTTGCCAAGAGTGTGGTATTTTCCAGTGAATGAAAGCCAGCAGTGTATCCCTTTTAGCATTACTTTATGGCTATTCTAACGATAGCAGTAGTTTTGTTTAGTGGATCTCATTTATCTTTGTGTACTGTGGTACGTTATGGGGAATAGATGTGTAATATTCTGGAACTATACAGCTGTCAACTTCCTGAGCTTTTCTTTGTAAACAACTTGATTAAATGAAATGTCATCAGGAACACTTTTGCTGGGCTTTTGCTTTCTTGCAAGAGTTGATATGTTTGTTGGCAATTTCTCTTTCAGGCCTCCCTCACAAATGATAGCTGAGGAAAAAGACGAACTCTGGCATTTTGTATAACAGGAAATAAATAATAAAATTGAGAAGAGCTATTTAATTAGGGTGAGCCACACCTGTTACCTATCTTCATCTCCTCAGTTTTGTATTAAAATGTTAACTGAGCACAGCTGCAGAATGGGACCAATCCTCTTGGCTTGGAGCATCCTTGGAACTAACGTGACAATTTGCCTAGGAGGCTGAATGGAGTTTTCCTGCCTACACACCCTTCTTTTTCTTTCTACCACCGATGAGGTAGCAGGACTTTTATCTTAGTGCTAGATTTTATTATAATCTGTGTGCACAGTTTTATTTTTTGCTGTTATGTGAGCATATTAAATCCATAAACTGCAGATTTGGGGCTTTAAAAGAATGAACATAAATATACTGATGTTGAGGTGGAATTCAGCTAGCATGAAGGAAGTGTACACCTGAGCAGCTTCCTCCCACATAGTCCATACCTATTGGTTCCCTACTTTCCTTCTTTTTCTCCATCATCACTCTTTAGTAGGAGGCTCCTGGGAAAGATTCAGACCACTTAGCCAACTACCAAGGAAAGGAAAAAGCCCCACAGCAGTTGTTGCTCAGATGGCTAGACCCTTTCAAGCTGTCTGATGCCTCCTCTTCATCTCAGCTGAAGTCTGCTCCTTCTCTGACAAGAAGTCCCTTGAGTCCCTCACTGCTTGTTGCTTTCCACACTCCTGCCCCAAATGCTGAATAATCTGCGGTCCCAGCAGCTACCCCTGGGGAAGGAGTCACACAGCAACAGCCTATTCAACATTTATATTGAAGGAACTGTACTTTTATAAAGCTTAACGGGAAAAAAACCATGCTAACCAGTAATAAGGATGCTAAGACAAAGCATATTAAGTACATGAATCTATCTTTAATTTTTGAGTATATGGTTTTTGTCATTATACATAAGACTAAATAACATTTGTGATAGACCAACTTATAAAAGAGTAGCTATGTGCTTGCATTTGCTTCTCCCTCCCAGCCTCTAAGTAAAATTGCAGCTGGTGTGGACATCTTCTCAGTGCAGTGTTCAGGGAAAAGACATAGATGGTCTTTGTAAGATAATAAATTTTCAGTTGTTTCATGTTGAAATGGTTTGACAAGGACAGCGTGTTTGTCCCTGGTTAAAAAGATTGGAAACTGTTTAGAGAAACCTAAATTGATTTGATTTCCTACTCCCTTATCTTAAAATGTTTAGAAATAGGAAAGTTTTTATGATTTATTACTGGAAAGCCAAGTTTTGTACTGACAAAATGAAGTAGCAGTACCTATCTGTTAACCCTATGTTCTGTTGACCTGTATGTAAAAATATTATAGAATTTTACACAAGGGAAGCTTATTTTAGTCATGTCCTAAACTTGTACCCATTTTCCAGTGTTTTGGTATTTAGGTGAGAAGAACAAATTTTAACAAACATGAATTTATTGTTTCATGCTCCTTGGTGCATGGGTTTCTAACACTGGAAAATTTGCACGTTCATACAGCCTTTCAAAGAAAGTCCTGGCAAGATGTTTTCAGGAGGTTCTCACTTTCTCAGAGATGTCTTTTGAGAATAGCACAGAAGTTTATCTGATGCACAGCAAACCCTCTGTGAGGTCAAGGCACTCAATGCCTATAAACTCACAGGTGAGAAGTAAGGAAGACTAACAGAGGTGAAGCGTTGTTTGAGAAGAAGGGCTGGCCTATGGTTGTGCTCACCTGACGGTGAGTCTGATGAAGTCTGTGGGCAGTGATGGATCTGGGAGGAGTGATTTGGCTCATGTTCCTTAGTGCTTTATCATTGTTCAATGAAAGTATGTAATTTGATAAGCAGTGTCTGTTCTTTGATGTCTTCTATGCCGCAAAGGCACTGTATGGTCTTTGCTACATCATGAAAATGAGATAGGTCTCTGTTACACTAGAGTTGTCCTGGAAAAAAAAATAATATCTGTGATAGGAGGCTGGTTGTACCTGGTGCTGCTCCGACCAGTAGTAACTTGCTATGCACAGAAAATGATCGTTGGCAGGGTACAGTGTACAGAGATATTCTCTAAATATTTTACTGTATTTCTGTCATTTATTGGGGGGAAGGTATCTCTACTGCACATGTGTGGATGAATTTGTGTTTCTGTACTGTGTTGTTACTTAAGATGTGTTTGTTAAAGGTGTGGCATGCTGATTTTAGCACTGTATAGCTGTATAGCAGTTAT
>NC_140086.1:99619120-99656620 GCF_964237585.1 Gallinula chloropus
TGAAGCGCAATTGACTTGCTGTGTGCAAACAGAATGCTTTTTCTGTTGCTGAAACAGGGATTGCTGTATTTGAGAGTCTCTGGGAATGCTTGCTTAATGGTAGTGAGGTGATCTGAGAACCTTGCCAGTCAGTGTCCTGTGAGGTTGATATGCAGGCCCATAGGAGGTATGGTCATTTAGTATTTCAGAAGAGACTCCTGTCTGGTACTTTATTGGCAGATCTCTTATGTAAATCCCCTCTTTATAGATACCTTTGACAATCATTGCTTCTACAAAGTCCCATTGACTTCAGTGGTATTTTTCAGTGGAAGAAAGCTCTTCATTGCTGCTGAGGTGTACAGTTATGACTGAAAGGTGAATACTGAGATGTGATAGAAAAGGCTGAGGCTATGAGGAAGCCACACACTGAGGGGTCTAATTAAACTTCTAGATATAAGAGAATTTTTACTTCTTTGAGCTAAAGTCTGCCTGACTCTTCTTGGAGTAGTAATAATGCAGTGGGAGGCTGATTTCTGGAAAAAGAAATATTAGTGTGTGTTACAACAGGTGTTCTAAATTGTGTGCTGTAGAATCTAGTCTTCATAATGGTTGGCTATTTCAAACTACCCATTTCTTCTGCAGTAATCCTCATGAATTTCCTTGGGGGCTTCAGAATTGACAGCATGGTTTAGTGAATGCATGCTGACTGAAAAGTGACAAATATGTATAAAATATCTTTATTTTAAAAACTTGACAAAAATAGACATTTATGCCATCTTAAATATTACTGAGGATCTGACAAAGAAAATGTAATAGTCTAATCTACATATGCTTTATGATATACATCCAATTACTTTGGGTGGGGTTCTCTGTATGTGCGTGTTCTGAAGAGTTCTAAACCAAATTACCATGAGATATTGTTTCAGGCATGATAATTTTGTACCACTGAAGCAAAGCAAACTGTAAATTGCAAAGTGAAGAATAAAATCATGATTACTGCTTTCATTTATTCATACCATATTAATGCAATAATCTGGCAGACAGGATTTTATGAATACTCAACAGAAAGCCAGTGAATGTTTTTTCTAATGAACACATAAAATCTAACATTTTAAAATCAGTAAATCACGTTACTTTTAAAGTGACAAATGCCTTTGTATTTTATAATTGGAAACATTGTACTTTGGCACTCTGTAAAAGGATCTTCAGAGTACAAATGTTTAGAAATATTTCAGAATGGACAGGAGTGCCAATGGTATACAATAGAAACTTAGGGAGATTTTTTCAATGTCCTTCTGTTGGTCAGTATGGTTTGTCATGTATATTCTGGCTACTTTAAAAAATTCTTCAGGAGTCTGGACCCTAAATAAGCCTTAGAACTTGTATTATCTACAAATCATAAAAGACAGCTGTTTGAATGCACAGTGAAAACATAAAAATCAGTATATTTTGAAAAGGCATTAAAGAAAAAGTATTGTTCTTAGACATTTTATATAATTTTTTTGGAAAGGGTTAAAGCTTGGGTTTTTTTCATGTTGTGTTCATGTTGTGTGTTTAGTTTACATTGTGTTACAATCTTTTACATGACTTTAAACATTGGAGGTGGGAGAGAAAATACCCACAAGGGTTGAATTTGCTCCAGATGCTTCATCAAGGAGAGAAGGCATAAAGGGTTAGTTTCCTATTAAAAAAGAACCAACTCTACCTCTGACCGAAAAAAAAAAAGGTGATCTTTATCTTCATATAATCATTTTCATTGGAAAAGACTTAAGATCTCAACTCATGAGTGCTCAGAGAGCAGTGGTGGAGCAACTGAGAGACAAACGACGAAGAAAGTGATGTCTGTAATAGTGTGGAAAAAACCTTTAAGATCATCAAATCCAGCCATTAACCTAACATAGCCAAGTCAACCACTAAACATGTCCCTTAGTGCCACACCTACACCTCTTTTGAATACCACCAGGGATTATGATTCAATCACTTCCCTGGGCAGCTTGTTCCAAAACTTGTCAACCCTTTCAGTAAAGAAGATTTTTCCGCTGTCCAATCTAAACCTTCAATGACACAACTTGAAGCTATTTCCTCTCTCATCCAATCACTTGTTGCTTGGGCTAAGAGACTGGCACCCACCTGGCTATAACCTCCTTTCAGGAAGTTGTAAAGAGCAACAGGGTCTCCCCTCAGCCTCTTTTTCTCCAGGCTAGACAACCTCAGTTCCCTCAGCTGCTGCTGTATGACATATGCTCCAGACCCTTCCACCAGCTTCATTGCCCTTCTTTGGACATGCTCCAGCACTTCAGCATCCTTATAGTGAGGGGTTCAAAACTGAACACTGGACTCAAGCAGCAGCTTCTCTAGTGTGACTACAGGGGGGACAGTTGCTTTATTAGTGCTGCTGGCAGCACTATTTCTGATCTTCCCGAGAGAATCTGTGATGCAAGGTTAAGGAAATACTTTTACTAATTATTGCCACCTTTTAGAGTATGCTATATGAAATTAAGCCATGAAATTATGTTCTAAAAGTGTCTTCCAACTTTTCAACATAAACTACAGGGGGAAACAATACTGACGCTCAAACCTTAATTGACAGCAAAATATCTTATGTTTTTTGTAGCATTGAATGTCAACTGATGTTAAGCATTTATCACCTTGGAGAAAAAAAAAAAAAAAAAAACAAACAACCTGGGAGACCACAGTAGAATCTAATATTTTTTAAAAATTTTAAGCCAGAAGTGCACAACAAGATGTGAAATTATGGGGTTAACTATCTTTGTGAAAGAACAGAAATTATCTTCTCTAAAGTAGCTCTAATACAAGCTAAAGCCATTTTCTACTGAAGAGCTGCCATGCACTAGAAGGGTCAGGAAGCTCATTTTCCTCTAGTCTCAGCCTATAATGCTGGTGCAAGTGTAACATACCTAAATAAACATCCACAATAATTTTTGCATAAATGTAGAGCGACACAAGAATTGAGATGCAATTATCTAGCATTTGTGGGGGAAGGAGATGGTCTATTTGGAATGTCAAGGACTGACTCCCTTGAGAGAAAGAAACCACTCACTGAGATGTCTAAACTTTTACAATATGTTGGTACAGCAGCAGCATTAAACAGGTAGTAGTTACAGCCATAATGTGTGCATTTTTTGCCAAATTTAAGTTATTTCTAGTAGTACTAGGAGTCTTTGAGTTGATTATGGGAAATTAATATTCGTAACTAGAAATATAATTTAATAAAGGGAATTATCTAAGCAGTCCTGTAAATTTATTTGGCCTAGGGTTAAGGAGTTAATCTGAAAATGTACTTTTTACAAGGCCTAGGGTGTTTATCAATAAAGTACTAGGGGGCAAGGAAAAAAGTATTGCTGCTTTTTGTTTTCTCAATATTAGCCTCTCGAGTCCCCTGCATTCTGTTAAATGGTTTGTTCAATTGTTAGAAGCTACTGAAAACAGTTTAGCACTATCATAGAATGTGTTAGGGTGGAAGAGATCTTTAAAGGTCACCTAGTCCAACCTGGAGTAAGCAGGGACATCTTCACTAGATCAGGTTACTCAGAGCCCCATGAAGCCTGAGTTCCTCTAGGGATGGGACATCCACTACCTCTCTGGTGGTAGATCACTGGAACAAGTGATATACCACCCCCATATTGAAGATTTTTTTCCTAAAATCCAACCTAAATCTCCCCTTTTCTAGTTTAAAACCATTAGCCCTTGTCCTATTGCTACATGCCCTCGTGAACAGTTCTTCCCCAGCTTTCCTATAGGCATCTTTCAGGTATTGGAAAGCTGCTGTAAGGTCCCCCTGGAGCTGTCTCTTCTCCAGGATGAACAAGCCCACAACTCTTTCAGCTTGTCTTCGTAAGAGAGGTACCCCAGTCCTTTGATCATTTTTGTGGCCCTTCTCTGGATGCGCTCCAACAGGTCCAGGTCCTTCTTGTGCTGAGGGCTCCAAAGCTGGACACAGTACTTCAGGTGAGGTCTCACCAGAGCACAGCAGAGAGGCAGAATCACCTCTCCATCTGCTTGCCACACTTCTTTTGATGCAGCCCAGGATGTGGTTGGCCTCCTGTGCTGAGTATTTATGCAGTGTCTATCTGAACCAATGCCTTCAAAACAGCAAAGGTTTGGAAGACAGAGGTCTTGATTCCCTAGGCTGGTCAATGACATTTCACAGAATCACAGAATTGTAGGGTTTGGAGGGGACCTCCAGAGATCATTGAGTCCAACCCCTTTTATTTGGATAAAGCTATTATGCTTAAGGCTGCAGAGGTCAAAATAGATTTTTGCTCTACTACCAATAGATTTGTTTGAACCTATGTTTATATCTGTACTTCAAATCTGACGATTTATTGTTAATCAAAACTCAGTTTATTTGGAAGATGGCAGTATCCCAAGTCTGGTTGTGAGGCTGTGGAAGATTGTAGGGAGAATATTGAACCAGTAGCTGATATCTTTGACAGAGCTATAACAAAGAGAATGCAAGGGACCTGCCCATGCTCCAGTGGTGCTGTGAGGCATAAGATGCACCATCCTGCCCCGTTTAAAGAGTGATGAGCGGGCAGGATCTTGTTCTTATTCCCAGACATTCTGTTAGCCTGAAAAGTGCACCTGGCTCACTACTGTGGTATTAAAATATAACCCTGTCTTCATTTGCTTCCGACCTGCCTCAGGCCCTTTTGTAAGGGAGCATTGTGTGCTCCTGTTGTGTTTAAAAACTGGGAACGGGAGTTGCTGCAGCCTGCAGAGGATGGGTAGGTGGGGGTAAAGTGCAGTTGCGGTTTCTCTTCTCAGCTTTCCCTGCTCCCTCTTGGCTGGAGGCTTGTTATATTACACATGCCAGCACAAGGAGCCTCTTCCCAGAAGCACTGGCTCGATGTTGCTGTCTTGATCCTGGAGAATGTTCAGGTGATGTTAAAAAGGGCTTTAGAAAAAGAAAGATCGCAAAGCTCTTGTGTCAGTTTCTGGCTGGAACAGAGACTAAAGCATTAAAACTTCCTAGCCCCATTTAGGCTGGTCCTCAGACCACTGGAGTAAAGCTGCATGACTAGCTATGTTAGCAGACACTTCAGATGGATGAGCCCCCAATCCTGGACTCCCTATATATCAACTGGGGATGTGTATCATAAACTAGAATAGAAATAGTTGAAAAGAATTAAACTAATATAACTGTTTTCTGTGAACCAGTGATGGTGCTCTTACTTGTGGTTTTTTGTGTCTGCGCAAATAAATCTTACTGGAGAATACTAAGTGTAGCAACGGTGTGAGTACGTTTGCTTGCTTTGGTATCTTACCACAGCTTCCTTTCCTACATCGTAAATTTGACCCCTTTTCTAGAAGTATGTATCTCTCTACATTCAGTAATGAGTAACCAACAAACTTCTACCTGATTTATGTGTATTTGAAATTTGTCTGTACCTATGTGGAATCACTCCCTGATGTAAACTTTTTTTGACAAAACTTTTGTTATGATTTTTTATTTTAATGCCAGTGAGCCACTAATCACTTTATGTTGAACAATTTAAGTGTCTTCTGGAAGGCTCGAAGGGTAACATCACTTAACAAAGCTTGCTAAACTTCCCCCTGGTGGTCACTACCATCCAGGCTGACCTTTTTCCAGTTCAAAATAGTTTCTCCTTGGGACAGCTGCTTTCATCTGGAGACAATTTCGTTCATGTGGACACAGTTTTTGATCCTATAACTACTTTGCACTCTGCTAAAGCATCTCTTTGAAATTCACTTTCAGTTCTTGCAGTTTATGTCAAAAACTAATCTGCTTTACAATCTGGCAAATTTATTAAGTAACCCAACAAAAGATATTTGTTTCTGTATCATCAAAACTTTGTCCTCCAGCTGTATCTTTATGGATGTATTTTGGTTTGTATTTCTGCACAATTTGTGCTGAGAACGACAGTCTTGAAAAATGGTTGGTGTTATGGCAAGCATGACAACACACTTGTTTTCCTGGGAACTCTTGTATCTCTTGTCCTCTGTAATAAATTTGAAGGAGATCAATTTACTCTGCTATTTTTACTCTTGTTTTTTTGAGTTACAGTTGGAAATGTTTTATTTTGACACCTTTTAGTAGTTTATCAATTGTCTTTACAGTTTTTATTAGCTCTGGATGTATCTCTATCCAAAGATGTGGAAAATTGTTATTTTACCAATTTAAGCCAATTTACAGTTGCATTCAAAATATTTTGGTCTTTCACAGGCATCATTCAGAAAATTTCACAGAAATTTTGATCCTGTTTTTCTTAATCATGTTTGCACTATAAATTCTGATCATCTCACCTGGCAGTTGATAAAGGAAAAATTATATTCCTAAATTACATTTTTTTTTTCTGCGGATTGCCCTATTCTGGGCTCTTCAGGATGATTTTATTTAGCAGTTAAGAGATTTCATTTACTGTTTCTTTAAGATAGGTCTAAGTGTAGTTTATCTGCAGGACTCCTGTTAGATGATGGGTTTCATGAGATTGAGGATTCAATCAGGGTTTCATGAGATTGAGGTGGGATGATTTTTGTTTGCTTGTTCTTTAATTTCACATGTTTACACACAACACACAAAACCTGACCTGCGCTAGGTGTCTCGTGACAACCACACAAATGTTTCTATCTTTTTCTGCAGTGTTCCCTGTGCTCATTAATAACTCTTGAAACAAACACTTATACTGTCTGCCTCTTCAATATCCCATTATTCTTTCTGCATTTTCATGAATAGCCTTGCTCTTAGTACTTGTGGCACTTCAACTGTGAGTAGACCAAAATTGAATAAAGCAGAAAAAGAATAGGTGTGGTAAAGGCAAGTTGAATTTAATCTGAGAAACCTAATAGCAGGGTGAGACAAAGGGATCCGACCCGTTTGGGAGACAGAACCTCTGCTCCTTACTGTGGTCATATGTGGTTCCTAAGCCAGCATAGCTTTACTTGGAAGCACCAACTATAGCTGCCCAAAGGGTAGAGGGATCCTTTAAACGAGGTCTACTGGCTATAGATGCCTTAAACTTCTGGTCCCTACAAAGTAAATCCACTTCCCAGGCTAAGTGGCTGTTCTCTGCCTGTCCCAAAGTCTGTCCCAAAGCCACCTGCCCACTGGTGACTATCAGGAGAGTGGGAGCTGTAGAACAGAGGGGTGTGGGGAGGAAGGGAGGAAGGATCCATCCACAACCTCATGGGTTTCTGCTCTACTAGTCCAGCTTCTGCTGGAAAGGAAAATGATGCTCAGGATGATGTACAGAGGTGGTAAAGCGTCCCTCACAGTACCAGCAGAGGTTGGCATTTTCTAATGCTAGGCTGGCTTTACTCTCAAGTGTTATTTCTGGTTTATATTTGGGAGTCATAAGGTGAAAAAGATGACTTAGTGGCAAGTAGGTTCTTGGACGTTTCTGGCAGAGTATATAACAACTTTGAAGGCAGTAACTCTACGTGTGACACTGTAATGGAAGGTACCTTTCTTGCTTCCAGAAGAAATTGCATAGATTTGAACTATTTCTCAGGTTTGGATTTTTTTTCAATCTCTCCTACATGCTATTTTTATTTCTTGAGCTTTCTCAGAACTTACTCTTTCTTCTGTGATTTTATAAGGACTAAATCCGGCTGAAATGTTGTTGCAGAGTCATTGCCTTCGTAACCTCCCTGTGCTGTCCTAAACTTAAATTAAGTTTAGTTTTTCTTCCTCCATCTTCTGCTGAAACCAGAAGTCTTTTCAATAACCAGTAGCTAACAAGCAACTCTTACTGCACTGAGTGATAGTATAGTAACTGTATCAGTATTGTGTAGGTGGGTTGAGTGAAATTAAATACATCACTGTTTTGTTTTTAGTTCTAAATTAGAAAGTTGAAATTTCTTGCAGGCTTCACATTGTCAGAAGCACTTGCGGAATAGAACTGTTTTTTAATTGGCTTAAGAGCTGAGGCATGATGTTAGGAAAGAATAAAACTTTATTTCTAACACTAAAAAGTTAATGTTCTTAAAAATCTCTTTACTGCAAAACTTAAACTAAAAGTTCTTCTACTGACTGAGATGATTGTGGTTGAGTGGGAAAAAATTATCAAATCATATTTGACTTTTTTTTTTAAAGGTGGTATTTAAAACTCCTTAATTGTCCAAATTACACACCACTCACCCCACCGCTGCTTTATTCCCTCTTTAATCCTCTGTGGAATGACATCTGTAACCACAGATAAATGTGAAAACTAAACTTTAGTTAACATCTCTTTGTTCTTGGCAATATGTTACCACAGTTCACTAACTTGTAAGCTATGATATTATATATATATATTATTTCTGGTTTTGCTGGTATGTTTCTTGTTCATAGATTAACACCCTCTTTCTTGTGGCACTGTCTGTCGTTACTGCATTCAATTTAGTTAAGCAAGTTATGGAATAAAGTCCCTTAAAGCTCAACTTTATTTCTGTGATCAAGTAAAACATTAATGAAAACTATTCATAAATCTTGTGCAATGTTGTGGTCTTTATTCCTGTAAAAATTGATAGAGTTGACCAAAATCAGGACTGTTGGAATTTAATTTAGAGGCCAAAAATATTAGGTATTCTAGGTATAGAAAACAATCTTTAAAAGCAACGGTGGAATTGTCATTAATATTGTAGAATGCAACGGTAATTCCATGATAAATCTGATGAACAAACACTTTCTTAGACTATACTTGGGACTGGTCTTTATAGGCTTATCTATAATCGCTTGTCCATTTGATGGCAGGAGAGTGAAGGGAACTATGTTTCCCATAAATTAAGAAAGAGGATAAGCAGAAATTCCAGATCTAAGTACTCCACTCTTACATATATCACTGTTGCCACACCAGCCCAAAGCTATTGAGGATTTTGAATGGGCTGAAATATTATAATACTGTGTTTTATTCTAGCTGGATGCATTTCTCTGACTGTATGTCCAGATGAAAGTTTGGAGCTGACTATTAGGAACAGGACTAGGCACCAGCACTCAATGAATTGCACTGAGAATGAATCTGGTGCTTTTGAGTCCTTTTCTGCAAGATAAGGAATCCTGACACTCAGGCTATCATGGAAGCTGGTTGCTAATCACCTGAATGAATCTCTCACTTGCTCATAGCCTTAACTTCCATGTTTATCCTCTTTTTTAATCAGTTTTATGAATTCAATCTCACAGGTTTCTTCAGGCAGGAGTTTCTTCAGGAAAAAGTTTTTGCAAGTCTATCACTGTGGGGACCACCAGAACATCATACTCCAAAGGAACAACTATTAGCTTAAGAAAAAATAAAATTAAAGAAATATAAGCACCAAGTTCTAGTTTGCACCTGTTCTAAGGCTACATGCAAGTTCTTATAATTTATTGACCCGTGAAAGCTGCTTCAGGCATTTAGCTTAAGTACCTCCAATAGAACATTATGTGTTTGCCTAGTCCAGCTACTCAAGTCGGTATGCTATAGAAACATCTTGTTCTGATTACTGTTTGTCTGTATGTTATCTTCTTCCTTCACAAAAGTAGCACTAGTAGCAGTGACTACCTTGATTATACAACAGCTTTTCTGCCTAGTCTGTCATTCCTCCCGTACCATGTTGCTTATGGCAATGTGTTGTCCAGAAAATTGGCAATACAGAATCTCTCAGTTTCCCAATCCCTCCTGCTGTACATACAGGAAGGAGTGGGATGACGTACCATCTTCTCAGAATGTTTTCCCATGCACTAATTGCTTGTCCAAACACTTACACAAGTGGGTTTTGATTTTTGTGTGGTTTTTTTTTTCTTGACTCTGTTCATGTGCTCTGAGACTATTTTTTTTTTTTTAAAGCTTCACTGGTTCTGTAGCTTGAACAGGTGAATGGTCTGAAGTGGGAAATAAACAGCCCTTGCTTTGCTGCAAAGGATCGTATATTCCACTGTGTGCATGGAACTGGAAGACAATAATGTGCATATTAAAGGAATTCACTATTAATTATGCAGCCATTTGCACTGTCAGGAGTGGATAATTCTAGGTTTCAGTGGCCTTGTATCATTATAAGGGCTATGTTTTCCAATGCATAAACTTTTCTTTGCTGATCTGGAGAGTGTGTTAGACACTAGCAAACACCTGAAGCTGACAGAATTAACAACGTGGATCTTACTGCTTTGCCCATTTTCCCATTCGTTCTTACGCATATGCTTATCATTCTCTCTGCTTGGAGATTGCTGCAGTTGCAGAAGCTTTAATTCTCTTCCTTACTCTCATCATGGGCTAGTAAATTACAGCATTCAGGTTCCTGTTCTGTTACAGGCCTCAGTGGTAGAAAAGTCTGAATGTTAGAAGGGGCAACATAAGAAAAAACCGAAATAGACTGAGTCAGTTCTGCAGCTCTGTATATGAGAACATAGTCTATGGTCCTCTTGGAGAATGCCTTGTACTCTGTGTGTTTTGGAGAAAACAAATTATTTCTTCCATGAGTATTATATATTTATTGATTTTTATTGTCGGAGAAGGGAGATCCGACAATAAAAATCAGTAAACCCACTCCTGAGGTAGGCTCTGAGCAGTACTCCCACCTTTCCGCAGTGGATCTGGAAGACCTATAGACTAGGCATCGCGCCCACCTTGGCCAAGAGAGCAGGTGGGATCGGGGGCGGGGAGTAGGGTGGGTGGTGGTAAAACAGCCCGAGCCCGACCCAGTTCTCGCTGGGTTCATTCCTGATAGACAAGGCTCTTGCCGTCACTAGATGGCAGTCTATACTCCGAGATACAAAGGGCCATCTAACCTGCACCCGAAGTTGGGGATTAATATGATTTGGATCAGTTCAGTCGGTATTAAATCACTTATATTGTTGATGAAACAAAAATTTACATCAGGGCTGGAAGGCGCTGTTCATGCTCAAGCGCGAGTTCTGCCGCTGCATTCAACTGTGCTGCCGGCTTTCTCTTCTCCCCTGACCCCATCATAAGTTCTCAGTTTATTTGAGTTGAGGGTTTTGTTTGTTTGCTTGTCTGTATGGAGGAATAACAGTGAGAAAGGAAGTTGAAGGAAAAGTTGTGACTCCATTTGACATTTTGTTTGTGTCTTCACAGGTTACCAAACCAAAGAAAACAGGGTATGCAGTGCCAAAAACCTTGGTCTTGTAGTGATAATTTCCAGGAGAACTTATTAGCATTCTGCTTTGATAACTGTATACCACTTCATTTATATATATATTTAAAATTAAATAATAATTTTGAAATGCAAAATCTGCTTGTGAAATAATAGCATTTACAGATCTGCATTTCCTATTTTCTTAATAGGTTTCATATTGTAGTGTCTGTGCTATTTTTAATTTAAAAAGATCTTTTAAAAAGAAAAAAACATTTATTTTCTTTCTCTTCTGAAAAAAAGACCTGTTTGCAAAAACTATTAAAATACAGTACTCATTTAATGCTGTTCTTTTAACAGCATGCTACACAAGAGATCTTGATACAGTTTTTCAAATTATGTGTATAATGTTCTCAGAACAAACACAGAATATACTGCTTGAAGAGTATTACAGTCTAGAATATTCAGAATACCATGTGTTGCATGCTTTTTCTCTTTTATTGCCTCAAAAATGTTCTAGAGTAATTTTTGGAAATTTAACAATCAAACAGATATCTGATGTATCCTACCTCATTTAACCATTCACTGCATGCTGGATTTTTTCTCAACAGCATGTCAATATTGCATCAATATCATCATTAGGAATTTTAACAATCAAACGGATTTGCAGTGTATGCCTATGAAGATTAGCAAGCATGTGCTGCATATTTCTATTAACAGCACATCAATATCATCATTAGAAAATCAGCAATCAAATAGATCTGTAGAGGAAGCATATGCTGAGCATCACAATATTTAGAATCAAAAAAGGCTTTGTTTAGCCTATGTCTATTTCTGCTTCAGTTTATTTCTGCTTCTTATCAGAAGGGCTATCTTGATACCATCTTTTTCTGTAAAACCTTTAAAATAGTGTTTCTGTAAACATAGTATGATATAAACCTTTACCAGAAACTCCAGTAACAGTGCATTAGGATTCACAAAGGTATCATAAAAGTGTTTATAAAAGACTTACAGTGTACTATGCCTTTAACTTTGCAACAAAAGCTTTGATTTTTCAAGGGTAACCTTAGTACTGCGTATATACAGCTATTTATTGCTTGTTTCTGCTTCCCTTTAACTGTGTAAAAGACTTTAAAATGCTTTCTCTGTACATGTTATTAACTTGTGGTGTAAAGTCTAGCATTTAGAAAAAAAAAACCCAACCAAAAAAACCAACAAAGCACAATAGTTTACCAGGACCTGAATCTAATTTCTGATGTATTTTATTAGATTTATATAAAAGAGTGCAACTCAGTGTTAACATTCTAACATGATGAAAATGTAGTAGCAATAGGCTCTAATTTTGTGCCATATGCTGGAGAATTAATGGCATGGCCCCTATCACTGTGAGATAGGAAGCAATTAACTGTTTTCCACATGCATGTACGTATTCCCGATTTTGATGCTGATCAGGTGCAGTGATTCTTTGATATATGAAAAATACTCTAATTAGTGAATTCAGTTTTGTATGCTAGAAGCTTACAGAAATTTTGTCGGAGAAGCCAGTTGAAGCAATTATGTTCAGAAAGAGTATTTTTTTTTTCTATTAATTTCCAAAAATGTTAGTTGTAAACTTAACTGAGAGACATTTGGGTGCAAGTTGCTTTTGCAACTTTTGTAAATAACAGTTATTGCAGAGCAGAATTTTGGCCTCCTATCTTTATTACCCGTGAAACACCCATTTATTTTCACACTTGCTTTAAACACAGTAATATAATAAGGAACGGCAGAGTCCTCCTTTAAAGAACCATTTGCTTGGGCAGTAAAAATATAGCCCCTCAACATTTTTAACCAATTATCCATCTTTGCTTATGCTGTTTATGGCTTGCGGTGTAATGACTCCAGCAGAGCTCATAGTCAGCACGGGTCTGGACATCATTGCAGGAGATAGATTCGCTTCTCTCAGAGATGATGACCGCAGCCTCCCCAGCCTGCGTGAGGTCCCTGCTAGGGTCGTGCTCCTGGCATCTTGCAATAGGTGAGGACAAGGACATAGCGCATACCGCTTAAAGACAGATAGTTTAACCTTGCCTAACATTTCACCTTGGCTACCACTGTTTTTCATAGCTCCCTTTTCAGAGCTGATATAGTAGCTTTATGGGTGTGGAAGCATGATTTTTATCTTGGCATTGGTTTGAGGATAATCAGGTCATCTGTAGAAAGCAGCCTGAACTCTGACTCTCCTCATTTAAAAACAATGATCTCCCCAGCCTATCTACCTCAACTGTGTTCTCCAGCAATTTGATGATGTTGATTTATATGAAAATGAGTATTATATTTATTTATTTATTTCTTATCCACTGTTTGCTGTATTAAATAAGTTACTCGTCTGTAGTCATGGTAATTGTACGTTCTGGACTTGCTTGAGATGCATCTCTGCCTCGTGGGAGCCAGTCACATGGCAGCTATACAGAGATTTTTTTTTTTTTTGATGTCATCAAAATGTGTCCTCTGCTCCTATATCTGATCCAGGGTTCATGAACCTTAGATTCAGTAATAGCAGAAAATAGGGCTAGATGAAGAAAAAGTCTTCTGGAGGCTTGCATGGATAGTACAAGCACAAACAGAAACTGCTGACAACTAAGCTTTCCTAACTGTCAGGTACTTATGCTCAGCTGATGCAATAATAATTTGCACAGAACAATAAGCTGTATTGCTGTATATAATATTCTTTTTTCTAATGACTCATTATCCTGGGATGATGAGGAGATGAGTAGAATATAAGTGTATTAAAAACATAATTGCTTTTCTATTCAAACAAAAGCATTCAGCGTATACATTGTGACAAATGCCTAATGAATAGGAGTGGAGCTTTTTTGTTCTGTTTCAGTTTATGGTGATGCCTGCCATAACTGCCTACTTAAGATCTTAATTGCTTTCAATTTTAACAGTTACCTGATAGTTGTTTTTGGTTGGAGAATCATATGCAAGAATATGTCTCTTCATTGCAGGAGTGGGATGTTTATGAACCAAGAGTATCAACTTCTTGAATCAAGTTGAGCAATTATAAGAAGATTAATTTTGTATGGCTATTCTTGTCGTAGCATAAATAACTGTATAAATAGTGTGCCCATGTGGTGGGGTGTTTTTTTAATATGCTGTAGACAAATTCACTAAAATACCTTTGAAAAAGTTATTGGGAAAAGGGTTACTTTTGCAAATGTCTGAATATTAACCATTTACCTTCCATGGACATATTATCACCTGACTTGAATTGAAACCTGTGAGTGCTAACTGTTGCAGTGCTCTGCAAACATCTATGTCTGGTTCTCATACTCATTGGTAAAACCCTGAACTTATATTCTTGGGCTAATTATTCTCTTCAGATGACAGTGGTCCTGGGTAGCCACTTCCATAAATACATCTGAATGTAAAAGCTGCCAATGCAAAATTTCCTTCCACCTACAGATACACAGCGTACCTTTTCTGTTGATGATCAACATTACTGGGTTGTAATTTTGGACTCTTCATTATCATCAGCTCAGCCAGAACCACCAAAATATGTTCTATCTCTACATAATTAAACTTTCTCTCTGTCCTTGGCTTATTACCCAAACCACAGGAGTCCTTTCCAATTCCCTTGGGGCAATGGTTATGGAAAGAGTGCCTCTATATTATGGCAAATGGTTAACTATCTATTAAATATGAGCCATCCCCTGTAATTTTATTTTTTTTTTTTACTGGGAAAATTCAGTCTTTGTTACCTGTGCCTTGTTAGTAATTTTGTCAGGACCATCATCAAGGCATCCATGACAGAGATTGTGGTTAAACTGTCTTGAAAGACAAGTTTACTTCAAGAGAATTCATCTTTTAACTTCTCTTAGGAGACCTGAAGACCATGCTAAAGGAAGAAGGACAAGTAGGTACATAATCAACTGCACCAAGAGGGGATGCTGTGCAGACAGCTGGTGGTTGTGCCTCAGCATCTCCTTTAGTGTTGGGGGGCTCCTATGCTTGCAAGACTCAGACCAAGCATGCTGTCTCTGAGAAAGTGTTAGTGGGAGATGTTTGAGTATACTTTCTGCTTAAATCCAGGGGAAAATAAGAGTTGTTCTACTAAAAATAAATGCAGTGATATATGGCTTGTGTAGAGTAGCAAAAACTGGCACTTTATTTTTTAACGGTGCTTTAAATGCTTGTGAAATTTCTGGTGTTTACTGCTTGATTAAGGCTTTACTTTATGAAAACCATTATATACTTTCTGAGGACAGTGATGTGCTCTTCCTAAATGCTACTCATTTACCAGTCTCCCTGTAAACAGATAGATACTTTATGTGGTGGCCAAGTACACTTCTTGGTATTATGTGATTCTACAGGACAGAGGCACAAAGTGTTCATGCATATTGTCTTTCATGCTCCTCTGAAATAGTGCTCAGCCTTCTAATTTTTCCGACTTGCTTTGTCTTCTCTATATCATCTGTGAAAAAAAAAATCAGAGATCCATCTTGCTCATACCTGTCAGGTGTCTGTAAAGCACTTTCAGTACTTCAAGAAAACATTTTTGATGCTTGTCCTAAAAGTAGGTGAATCTTTTCCTTGATATACTTACCAAGGGTGCAAGGAGTGGTTGAAGTCCCCCAGAATTCTGGTTTTCTTTGTACCTCCACCAGTACAGATGTATTGAGACAACAAAAATGTGTTCACAGGACAGGCTTTCTCAAAGATACCATTCCTTTTCTCTCATCAGTCTTCTACCTGAGAATGAGCTTGGGAGAGATTGAAAGCACAACTGCTGTTTCATCTCATGTTTCTTCCAGTTCCTTGGAATCATTCTACCTCTCCCATATCTTGTTTTTTCAGCATCAGAGTGAATTCTTCCTGGTTAGTGTAATCTACGGTTGTGATATTACAGTTTGTGCATCATTCTAGTGCCTCTTCCAGTACCTGAAGGGGGCCTACAAGACAGCTGGGGAGGGACTTTGTAGGAGGGCATGGAGTGCTAGGATGAGGGGGAATGGTTTTAAATTGGAAGGGGATAGATTTTGATTGGATATTAGGAAGAAATTCTTCACTATGAGGGCAGTGAGGCACTGGAACAGGTAGCCCAGAGAGGCGGTGGTGGATGCGCCTCCCTGGAGGTATTCATGGCCACGATGGGTGGGGCCTCGAGCAGCCTGGTCTAGTGAGAGGTGTCCCTGCCCCTGACAGGGGGTTGGAACTTGATGAGCTTTAAGGTCCCTTCCAGTCCTAACCATTCTATGATTGTATGATTCACCTCAGAGATGATATGCTTACAGCATGCAGTTTCAGCTTGCTGGCTTTCTGCTTCCACAGGGTCTCCAGCCAAGAACTACAGGGCAGTCTCAGAA
This sequence comes from Gallinula chloropus, assembly GCF_964237585.1. NCBI lineage: Eukaryota > Metazoa > Chordata > Aves > Gruiformes > Rallidae > Gallinula > Gallinula chloropus. The sequence goes on from NC_140086.1 coordinate 99,635,476, forward strand.
GCATCTATTTTGTGGCTGCAGAAGTGTTACTATTCTGCGTACACTTGGGATGGTTTTTTTCATGTCATGATTTTGCCCATACCCTTTGTGCTTCCCTGCTGTGGCAGTAACCTAGAAGTCATACAAATGAAGGGGAACCTACCAAACAGACAAGAGGTCTCTGCTGAAAAGTTCAGCATCCATTCCTAAGCTAACAGAGATGTTGAAAAGCAATACCAGAACGGTACTGTTGAGTCTAGAATGGAGCAATTTAGATTGATGGAACAAAAGTGCATGTCCAAGCTTGAACATGTCATGAAGGTCATGCAATTACTAGAGCCTCTTACAGAGATCTCCAGTGCATTACAGTGGGAGCATGCCACTTGGAAAATGTGTTTCCTGCTATTAAAAATAAGATTCCCACTAAATGCTCAGTGACCTGAATTCTGATCTTGGGACTTCTGCATCTTCACAGCTGAGATTAAGCATTCTTAAAGTACTGCCATTTAGGCTTGGATTATTTTTTTTCATTTTAGGGTGGGGCGGGGGGAGAGGGTGTTTTGTTAGACTTTTGGTTGGTGGGATTTCTGGTTTGTTTTTTTTTTTAATTTCTTTCCATGTCATTGTCATGATTTTGTTTTTCCTTCAGGGTATTTACTCTTAAAAAAATCTGCATTAATCAAAAAATTTGGGCTAACAGTATGTCTACGGTATAGACACTGCCCTGATTGGTGTTAGCTTACCTGAGCTGGGAGTAACTTAGTTTCTGGTTAAACTATGACCAGTAATAGCAACCTGTAGGGATCTATGCACGTGAAGGCATCCCATTGTCAGGCCAGGTTCTGCAAGTTGCACTGGATTTTCTGGTAGCAAGCTAATATGGACTCAATTTTGGAATATGAACTCAATTTTACTGAGTGTCTTGGAACTGTGTTGTTATTTGATGTCTTTTTCCAACACGAGGGAATTTCTTACTGGGGCTCGGCAGAAATGACATGCAGCTGTTTTTAACCAGTGAGGGGAAATAGTAACAAACAGTATATGTATCACGATGCTTCTGTAGCTGCCAAAATTGAAGATATTACCTATTTTTTCAAGTGTTTGTTACATGTAATAAAAATAGGGTTGTTTAATCCTCTGTACATTGCCAAGGGTTTTGGTAAAATTTGACCCAGATACTCAAGAATTTATATTTATTATTATTATTAACAGTGTTTTGTGATGTTTTTGGTCTATATGATTTTTACACAGACTTTGGTTTTGCAGTAAGTTCTCATACATCATGACATGAATTAGATGTTTTTTCTTTTTACTTGAATAGCATCTACTTTAAAAAAATGTTGGAATGCATTCTATTCCATGACTACATGTCTATGTAGTATCCAGGGATGTGATTTCCCCAAAACCACATGTTGTTGTTCCACCCTCCCTCGTAAAAATATCTGGAGCACTTTTCTTTTAAATAATACTTTTCAGAAGATACCTGCTTTATTATCAAAGTGCTATCTAAGGCTAGCAAACATATTGCAGTCTGAGATTACAGACTAGCTGAAGGAAATAGTTTTCTCAGAAGTCTGAATGAAAATGTAATAATTTTTTCCCCTTGCTATATCCCATGTCCATATTGATAGTTACTTAAGAGAAGTCTTTTTTATGTGTTTAGAGGACGTGAAGAAGGTAAACAAACACCATTAATAATTTGAACTAATACATAGCTTGTAATCTTCTGGTCCCTTTTCTCCTTTATAAAGATTCAGTTAGGTAATTTGTTGCACATGCAGAAGAGGAATGGGATGTGAACAGATACTATCAAAAGATCAGCTGAACTGGCAGCAGAGAATGCGTTACGATTAGGTAGCGATGTGTTCCTACTTTTTATGCATAGTTCTGTTTATAACCTTTGCTTTCACATCTGGCTACATATTTGGATAAGGTTCTGTTCTTTTACAATTTCTGTTTATTCTGTAGGATTCTTTTCACTTTTTTTCTTTTCCATCACTGTAAATTTTTACTTTTTAGCTACTGCTGTAAACCATTCAGTGGGAGGAGTGAACTTTACGTTGTTCTGTAGGTCATTAGGATAGAATTTGGGATGTTTTAACTCAGTATTTCAGACCATAAAGGCCCCTTTTGCAGTGGTTATGGGTACATTTAATTTCCAGCTTGCCTTTTAGATATGAGTTCCATTGAAAAGTTCCTCACTCACAGGTCTGTTTATTTTTCTTCTTCTTTTCTGATTAATTTTCACTCTTAAGTGCTACATTCCTCAAAGGCAAAGCAATTTGTCTGCTTATTTTGTTTGCAGTTTTTCTAGAGAGTCACAAATGTTGAATTTATAGGATTTCCACCTCACCTCTCCTATTTTGTATAAATGGCTAAGCATCTCTTATATTTGGAAAGTGGAATCTGTGAAAGCATAGTAAATAACAGTTCAAACTATGCCAAGTAGATCTTGAATCTATAGCTACTATTTGTGTCCTGTCTTGTCTTCCCCCTGGATGCTTGTTCAGTTGTGATTCACAAGCACTGACTCTGCTTTCTTGCTGGGTGTTATAGTTTCATAAATGTTTCTGTGTCTTACCTATGGTCCCGGGACACTGGATTTCCAATATTTTGAAAGCGCTTGCTGAGAAGCCATTTGGCATATCATCAAATGGGTGCAGCCCAGCAATAATCTGTAGGTGGGAATTTTAATATGAAATTGGCAGGTCACACAACTCAAACCAGGCATCTATTTTTTCCCTAGATAGTTTATTTGTTTAAAGGAAAAAAAGAAAGACCAGAAAGTGTCCACATAATTGAATAAGTAATTTTGTATTGAAGAACAATAATTTCTTTTGAAATTCCAAAGTAGACAGTTCTGTACAGATTTTTTCTACTTTTGTTTTCATGTCAACCTTAGTATGGAAATTAGATACTGTTCACCACATGGCTGATTTAGAGAAACTGCATCATCCTTTTAGACTAGAAGTTAAAGCATTCACTTCCTGTGAGGTACATAACACTGTTTTGCTTTTCAAGTGTCCTGATGAAAACAAGGCCTTGGACTAAAGGACTCGCCTTCCCAGAGGTGAGCTTCACCTTCCCAGCCAAGGCTTTGTCTGGTCCTACTCATCCCAGTACTGTATAGGTGCTCAGAAATAACCACCTCTCAGCCTTCCCACCTGAAGCTCTTATTTTTGGATAAATGCCCCCACAACCTTTGGCAAAGGATTGTAAGAGTAACTGAGTAAAGGATGACTGTGAAGCCAGGTCGTGATGGTGCTCACCTACAAGGAATGCCATGTTGCTTCCAGTCCTGTTTCTAGGTAAGTCTTGTTTTATTTAAACTAGCAACATGTTAGTGCTGTTCACTGTACCTAGTTGCATAGTCACCTTATTCATATCAGGTCTAAAAGTGCTTTTACAAGCTGAAATAGTATAAAAACCACTTTTAAAATGAAGGGCTGACTAAAACATCTACCTTCCGTGTCCAGACAGTGTGCTAGCAGCATTTGTTTCCTGCTGTCTGGGAGGTCATCCTCATTAACAGCATGAATATAGTTTTCAGATATATGAAACTAATATATGACAGACATTAAGAGCTTGCTAAGGCAAGACAGAAATACAGAAGGAGGCAAAGTAGAAAATGTAGTTATCTTTGTCACTAAATGCCATACAATAAAGACTGACAGTAGTATGCTGCATGTAAATAAGTGTTTGTCTCGAGGGGATGTGAAACATAGTCCCTTGTATTCTTCACAGGCTTCATACCCAAATCTGCTGTAACCAGTTCCCAAGCTAATTCATATCAAATGGGTGCTTTTAAAGTGTTGTATTATTTTCTGAAAGTAAATATATAACTTCTGGTATACTGTAAAATGGGCTGTACTGTCAAATCTATGTGAGGAAGTACTTTTAGGTATGCTTTTGCTTATAAACAAGTTTATGACAACAGCTGAAATAATATCAAAATAAAAAACCAATCAAAACCCATCCTCATAATCCTTTCTCACCCTCTCATACTGAAGAACTTACACAGATAACTGACTCAAAGAAAATCTGAAGTAAAATCTTAATATAATTATTTTTCTTTAGAAGAAAACCAATAAGCTGTCCTTTTCCACCTGTTCACCTGTTGACATGTAAATCACGCAACATTGTTGAGTCTTTCAGAATAAAGCAACAAATCTAGATGATGTAGTGAGAGTACTTGGGAAATACCTTCCTTTGGTCCTGCCCAGTATTTGGATTCCTCATATGCAAATTCATCTTCTCTCTGTTTGAAACTGTAGAGAAGGGTAGTGAAGAGCACCTAGCTTACGTACTGCCACTGTGGTGTTTTTCCTGTGTGTGCCAACATGCATGTGAGCATTTCAGTGAGGCAACCACATCCTACTAAAATTAGCATTTTGTCTTAACGATATTGTGTTAGCTTGAACCATCTGTGAACTGTTTTTGAAGAATTTTGAGTCTGAATTGGGTTTTTGCACGAGGTTTTGGAAGTGTTTCTTGAGAGGAGCAGTGAGAGAGTCTGTTTAATACTATTTAGAGAATAGGAGAAATAGCTAATATCTTAGCTGTTAGGTTAAGGGTAGAATGGAAAGGGCATTTGAGGAGAAAAGTAATTGGTAGGAAGAGGGGGCACAGAATACCTGAGGGGTAAGAAGGGACCTCTGGGAACCATCTAGTGCAACATTCTCTGCTGAAAGTATGGCCAACTATATCAGATTGCTCAAGGCTGTGTCCAGCTGGCTTTTGAATATTTCCAAGGTTGGACTCCACAACTTCTCTGGGAGACCTATGTCAGTGTTTGATAACTCTCACAGTAAGAAGGTTGTGGGGAGTTTTCTTTATTTTTAGGTAAGGAAATCAATTTCCTGGTTTTATGGCTGTGTCCATTGCCCCTTCTACATTTACTGGGTACCAGGAAGGAGAGTCTGTTTCCATCTTTACCTTCTTCCACTGGGCAGTAGGGTTAGCAGAGCTAAAGATACTTTATACATATCTACTGAACTAACTGGTATGCTGTGAATACTTTGGACTGAGTTTAGGCAATCTAGTAAAACTTGGTTTTAGTTAGCTCAAGTGGTTAAGGATCAAGGTTTCATCTGTCTGTCTTTTGCTTTGCTGATGCTGGCCTTCAAGGTGTAATGGTATTATATTAAAATCACAATGAGGTTAACAAGCTCTGAACAATACTGATTTCCGAGTGTATTGGTGTTGTTGGGAAGATTGCAAACAGTGATAAGGCAGGTGCTAGCTCAGTGAAGATGGTTGAAAAGTAAAATTTCCAGCAAGTTTGGCAGTGAGGGACTTCTATAATGGAATTGCTATGAGGAATTGCTTTTTATATATATTGTCATTACTGCATTTCTCAGTTTTGTTCAATATCAAAAATACTCATTGTCACTTTAGGCTTTATGTAGTCTCTAAATTCCCTTAAACTTTCTTTTTGTAATAGCAACAGCTACTGGGTGCAGAGAGAACAGACTGGATCCTGTTCTTTCATTTTATTTATTCCATTGCAGTGTCTGGCAACAGGTTTCTGTTGAGGCTTGGATATTTAGTAGCACATCTGATTTTGTGATATTCATATACTCCTTCGATACCTGATATGAAGGGAAATCTTCATCAGCAGAACAAGGAATGTTTATGTTGGTATCATTTTACAGTTTATTGGTATAGTAGATATCAATCTGCTTCCATTTTGGAAAAAGAAAATAGATATATTTGTTGTGAAAACTGCTTTATGTGACGAGGTAAGGGCTCATATCCCCATCTGGCAGGAGCGGGCAGCGTGTTCAAATTAACTAACTCTGTGTTCATTACTAGTAGGAGAGGGATTTTCACTGCCCTGAAAGTAAGTGAACGTGTTACAATGAAGTTGCCAAACAGATGGAGTTGTCAGACATGATCCTCAGCTGTTGTATCTAAGTTTGAATAATAACTGTTTAATAAAGAGAAGAGTGAAAGCCAGACAGAGATATATATATAACATTTTAAATGCAAAAGTAAGATAGTAGGATAAAAATCAACCTGGTGCAGCTTACATTTGGTTTCAAATGCTTAACATCTTGCATGGAGAATATTGAAACTGTTGTCCCTCATGCAGAGTTAGAATGCAATTCAGGTATCTCATTTAAGTAAGGCTGGCTGTATTGTTTTGTCATTATCTCTCTGACTTCATAACTCGGTCAGAGTTTCTATTTTGTTGCTATGTTGCTGACATTTGGAGGCATGTTTGATCTTTGTTCAAGGCCTCTAAATATTTGTTTATTAAAAGCAACATGTTATGTCATATTAACCACTGGCATATAGTTGCTGTGGAAAAATTATAGAAACCGATGGTGAGCTTCACTCTCCTGTCTTTCCTGCATGAATATGTAATGCACTGAACCAAAGTACACAGTGCTTTGCCATATTTTTATGCTAGTTTTATATAATGCAGACAGTCGTAGTAGTCAGTACTAGACATATTGCAAAAATCTCCAAAATGTTTGCATCTATATAAGGTGCAACACTTTGTGTTTACCTCTGGTTAGGCCAAGCCAAACAGAAATAGAACTGGAAGAGTGGGAAATGGCAGAAACAGGGCAAAGGGAGGATGAATGAATGTGTGTGGAAGGGAATTTTGCTCTCCAATTAAGACAAGACTGATACTTCCATAGAAGCTTCTGTTTTCCAGAAGCTATTTCATGTGTCTGTAAGCACAAGTTGCTGTTGTCTTGCACACTTTTTCTCCCTTCTTCCTGCTATTCCTTTTTCCCACCCTCCAACAAAGAGATGTAGAGAATGCAAATAAATTGCCTGTCTGAAATAGAGGGAGCTGTGGGCTTTGGTTGACATTAGTGTATTGTGGAGGGATCCAGATGCACGATACTCATCAAATTTCTATCAATACTAATTTACTAATATCAATAATAATCTGTTTCCCAGTGGATCAGCTTTCTCAAGCAGGGTCTGTGCACTACTTACAGCTTTCTGAGCCCTTCAACTAAGGTGTCAATAAAGCTGAGCACTGTTCTGGGGCTATTGACAGTTATTAAAAATGACCTTGATGTAATTTCATGCCTACCAAAACAAAGGCCATATGTTAAGGATTATGAAAAGCTACAGTGAAGGAAAGCAATGACAGGCTTCTGCTGAGTGAGGGTAGAGGGAGGTCAGCATATGTGAAGATTATTGGCTCCCCTCCTTTGCTTCTTTTCCTAAGGCACTGCGCAGTGCCCCTTGGTAGGCAACTGTTATGCTAAAGGCATAATTGGAACAATTTAGAGCTCAGGGGTACACTTTTTTAAAGATCTGTCATAGCATATCATCTCAACAGTTAATGTGGCGTAAAATATCATAAACACTGCTGAGGACCCTGGAGTCCCTATAGCAGGGACCAATCGATAAGACCCAGTGGATGATCTGTCTTCACTCGCAAATAGAGGGCAACGTGAGGAACACTCTCACTTGCTTCCTTATTCTGCCACTTTATAGACACACTGGGCTTTTACCTGGGGGGCTGTCACATGCAAGCAAGAAACAGTGGCTTGGTTGTACCTCAGGCATGGTGACCATTAAGAAGATTTCACAAAATGCTGTGGAGATCGAGTCCAAACCACAAAATAAATTGGTTCTTGTTAACAATCAAAATGTACCTTGTTATAATATGCATAAGAGCATAGTTAGAAATTTGGAAAGGTTATGGGCATCATAGCATATTATACCCTTTTCCCTTAGCTTTTAAAAATGAGTTGGCAAGAGTTTCCTTATTTACTATAAAAATAAAAAAAGAGTTCTTTACATTTCCTTTCTAGAGTATGTAAATGCCTTTCCAACTTGGTCAGCGTGTGTGTAGAACTCATGCCTGTGTGGCTCTGTAACCCTAACTCTTACCCCCACCACTGACAGCTGGGTTGCTTATTACAATGGAAAAAACAAATAAATTGATTACGCCCTCCCCACACTCTCTTCAGTCCCAGCCCAAACTGCCAGTGGACTGTTTAAAAGTGACAAACAGATGTTATCTCTAGAGTTCCTTCAGTTAAATCCTCCCGTCCCTCTTCTGTTGGAGAAATCTCTTCATCAAAATTTCTTTTTGGAATGGGTTATCCAAGCTCTGAGACAGGCTGCCCAGGGAAGTGGTTGAGTCACCATCCCTGGAGGTTTTTAAAAGTGGTGTAGATGTGGTGCTTAGGGGCATGGTTTAGTGGTGGACATGGCAGTGATAGGTTAATGGTTAGACTTGATGATCTTAAAGGTCTTTTCCAATAGAAACGATTGTATGATGCTGGAGGACCAAAGGGGAAGAGGCACTGAATGTTCCCAGTCACAACCCAGTGCCTGGGGGACGGGAGCTGGGTGGCTCTGCTTTGATAGTCAGCCACTAAATCAATGGCTAGACCTGTGTGGGAGCCTCCTCAACAGGAGAGGACAGACTTTAAATTACAATTCTCTAAGCAGCAGGGAAATTAGGGAAATTTTCAATTTAACTGGCTTGAAATAAGTAATTGTAGGTCACATCAAACCAAACACACTTTTTTCCTGTCATGAAAATTCCATAAAAATAGTTCTAGAAAATCTACATTTTTATGCAGAAAATTAACACATAGATTTTTCTACAAAATCAAAAATTTCTTTTGACTGTGTCAGTCAAGACTTTATTCCAGTTTCTTTTGTGTATGGCACAGTGCAAGCAGCCTACTGTCTACATTGTCGTGGATACAGTGTTGGTCTTCCAGGATTGTTGTAAATTAAAAAGTTAATATGTTTTTCATATTTAGGAAGTCTGAAGACCATGTTAAGTGGTCCAAAAAAGGATATGAACATAAATTAAGTGCTAGAGAAGATACTAGTGATCTGGCTTGAATATAAGGCGGCACACTAAAGCTTTTTGTTCTTTTAAGAGTCCCTATAGCACAAGTCTGTGACGAACCATAATCTAAAGCCACAACTGGGGGTGTGCTCTCTCTGACAGGTATTGTCTTCTGCTAGTTGTCCTCATGTCAGCACCCCCTGTCTTCTGTGTTGCTCCAATAGTTCAGCAGGTTGTGCAGTGGACTGATGTACTTGAAAATTAGTTTAGGGGCAAAAAGGGGTATAGAAAATGGGAATTTCTTAGCCACATGAGTCTCTTCATCCAGTTTGCCAGGAGATTATGCACTTGTTTTTTTCCTGACACAGTACTGTGTGTAATGTGCAAAGGTGGAAAGAAGACACCACATAGAGAAGTGGGTGGATCAGGGTTTTTTTTTAATTTTTCATATATTTACATCTCCAGAGCCAGTGACTTCTGGATTGAGTTATTGGCATAATGGCATGATTAACATTAATGGCCAAGAGTCTCTTTCTAAGGGTTTCCACTAATGTTTGAGCAAGGGGCACACGGAAGTTCAGGTGTGGAAGCCTGTTTAGGACAATCTTCTTGTTTTGTTTCCAAGACTGTTTTGTTCAAACAGAAAACATGACATATGGTTTGGTTTATTGAGCAAACAACTTCTTCTGCTTCTCTAAATGACTGTTTAGAGTATGCGTGTTGATGGTAACTAACCTTTGCAATCAAACATTACCTAGAAATTGCTACAGATGTACAAACAAGATTTTCTAGATGAAGTTTTGAACTTGAAAGCCTTGACAATTTAATTAAAAGAATCTTAAGGTGTTATGCATATGCTTATGGTTACTATGAGATTCTGAACCTCTCAGTTTTCTTTTTTATATTTCTGATAAATTTCACTGGGATGCTTGAACCAGTATGTACATTTCCTATATAATAACACTTGTATTTCTTATAATCTGCAAGAATATGTTTATTCTTGCAACCTCTCCGTGAGGGAAGGAAGTATTATCATAATTAAATGTACAAATTACCTGTGAAATATCCATTAAAAAAATGTTCAGATGTTCATGTAAGGAATTATTGAAATGTTAGGGGCCTTTGAATAAATGTTTGTGCAAAGAAGGATTTTTTTTTTTCAGTTTTGTCAAAACTACAAAAGCTTTGAAAAGGTTTAATAAAAAAAAGGTGAAAAATTTGTTGCTTGGAGGGAAGAACTATCCCTCCCTACCTCTGTCACTGCTTTACAGTGTGACTTATTTGTACAGTCACTTATGTGGAGAGACAACTTTTTTACTACTGTTGACTTTTTAGGTCCTTTTTGGCAAATAGAATTTTCTTTAGTGCTTTTCCTCTGTGAGTATTCATTAGGATATATTTTAGTGTATTTACACAAGCAAATCTGAGTGCTGACAAGGTCTAAGCTTTCATGTCAAGTTTCTTTTTCACTAGTACCTCTACCAAGTACTGTAAATATGCTTGAAAAAAGCAGGGGGGATAAGGGGGGTAAAGGCTGGGAGGCCCAATAAAGGACAACACATATGTAACAGTGCAAAACTGCTTAGACAGAACTTCAGTTACGTGTTTGGTAATTAAAATGCAGTTGGCTTTCATGAGTAATGAAATTAATTACAACAAAGCAAGATATAGACTAAATAAATAAAAATACAAATAAATAATCACAGAAAAAGTTAAACTGAATATTCAGAAGACAAATAAATAATCACAGAAAAAGTTAAACTGAATATTCAGAAGACCAGCCTGAATGCGTGATATGAAGGACAAATACAAGACGACCAAGGCTGTTTGTGGGACTTTTTCCATAGTTTCTTTTTTAACCTAACCATTTTAAAACTAAAAGGATTTTATATTTCTATGATTTTTTAGGTAGCATTAGGTGTAGGTAGCATGATAATGTTTGCACTTTTTTTTTCCACAGAAAAAAGCATCAGTATTTAAGTTTATATTCTGGCATTTTATATGTCAAATGTGTCATTGCTATATTACCAGATCAAAGAGTTCTAAGTGACACTTTCTAATCAAGACTGTCAAGAGGCTTCATTAGTAAACAGAAGCAGGAAACACTTGGGATAATGGTTCAATACATATTTTACAGTTCTGAAGGAAGGATAAATCAGGCTTTTTTTTTTTTTTTGAGGTATTGAGTCACCTTAAAGTTGTAAAAATTAATGTTTAGTAACACTCAAAGACAGCACTTAAAACTAGAAGTGTTATCATTTAGTTGAATGGTGTATTTATAAGACTCCTGCCCTGTTGTTACATGTGTTTAGGTTGAAACTCTTTGCAGAAATGACTTAAAGGTAATCATTTGCACCCAGCACTTCAGATAATAGAATAATTCTTCCATCCAGAGGTGGCTGCCAGAAAAGTAATTTTAACATAGCATTTAATCTTCTTTAAAGTTTTAGCACTTATGGAGATCCCTTGCTGGCAGTTGAGACAACAGAATGTATGAAGTAGGAGGAGGAGTAAAATGTGAGCCTGTGGCATGCAAATGTCTCCTAACAGACTGCAGGGCTTTTCCTATCCTACTTTTGAGAAACATCTCAAGGGGCCAAAGACTACAGAAGTGCATATGTCTATACATTATCAGTTCCACTCCTTCCTGGCACTACCATCTGGCTCTTGAGAGATACTGCAAGGCAGTTTTCAACCTCTTTTTAGGAGTTGGAGGGTGGTACCCTGTGAGAACTGGCCAAAATACATGACATTCACTGCCTGTTTGGGATGAATTTGAATTCAGGGATCTTCTGTGTTTTGGAGTCTTCAAATTGGTGGTTGTGTGATGGGGCTAACAGAGATCTGTGCTTGCCAAGTGTAGATGGTATGTAAAACAGGCTTTATGTCCTTTCTCTCTGCTCAGACTTTGGCCATCTGTCCAGCATTGCTGGGTGTTTGACAACCCAGGCAGAGTGTGAACTCCACATGAGCTTCTAGACGTCTGACAGAGCTATTGTTATGTTACTTTGTGCAGTTCACGGAAGTCATAAATGAACAATAGGCATATCTAAACTGAAGAATGAATCTGGCCTCTTGGTCTTCCATTTTGAGGTAAAAATCTATTAGGCAAATTTTCCTTTAAAAAAAAAAAAAGGTAGACACAGATGTCTTGAAAAAGATTTCCCCTAAAATTTCCTTCAATATAAACTTTCATTAACCTTTTTATGCCTTCACAAAACTGTTACAATTGGGCAGATTAGTATTAGTACAAAAACTGTACAAAAGTTTTTCTAAAAGTGAAGGTTATAATAAGTCATGCTAACAGAACAGCTCTTAATTAGGAAGGAAAAGTAAGGTTTTCTGTTATATGAGAAAAAATACCCAGCAGTCACTAGATAGATTCCTCTAGGATCAGTCACTGGACCAAGATTAGTTCATATTTTTATTAATATTAGATATAAAGTGTACAGATATGTTAAAGCCATATGTTGACTGAACAAACCTGAGAGTCATAACATAAAGGTTTGAAAAGATCTGCAGGAAAAATTGGATTATTTTAAAAACTCTTCAGGGAAATCATGTCCTCTACAGGCTTAGCTTTGTCTCCTTATTCAGGCAAGTCTATTATAGGATTAAATCAGGCGTATTTTATACTGGCTTCTGTGTCTTTAAGCATTTCTGCAAATTACTTGGGCTTCAGAACAAGGGGAATGGCTCAGCATGGATGTTGATGAGAGATGTATCTGTAATATATTTTACATGTTTTTCTTTCCCATTTTGGAAGTTTTCCATTTTGTTTACACTGAGTGTCTGTATAAAATTATGTTAGGAGAATCTATTTTTCTTCAAAATTTGTCTTTAAAAAACCAAACTAAATAAACCTAAAATGACCACCACAATACCAACCAACATCCCTAATATGATCGTTTAAATGTTAAACCAGTTACAATGGTCTAACATGGGTCAGGTCCCGTGTTGCTAACCTGTGTTGGCTGTTTTATCCAAAACTGAGTCTTTTCTTGCCCTTTAATTGCATTTAATTATGTCCTCTATCTTTAGACATGAGTGCTCCTCTTGCTTTTAGATTTGTAGTTATCCAAATCAATGTCTTACATGATTAAAATGCTTTATGATCCAGAGCTCTGTCTCTCTAGCATCTTTCATCTGTAAAATACATTAGCAGATCTGTTTCCTCGAGCCACCACAGAAGTGCACTTTAACATCCTTAGATCATCTCACCTGTTTCACTTCTCTTGGCTTGATCTTGCTGAATCATCTGAAATATTTATATCATATTGTTATATGATTCCATCCTGATGACTACTTTGTTCTGTACTAACTTCTGTGCAAATGTTCCCATGGCTTTTGTTTGATTTTACATTTTGCATTCCGACACTTAAAAATCCTATTTCCTTATTCTTACATTAGTATCATCGCAAGTCTGTTATGCTTGGCTCAAAACCAGCGTTGACCCACCACTTCTAAATTAAATATCTCACTTTTTGACTGGGCCACATCTACTTTGCTTTAATGTTACTTTGTTTTAATGTTACTGCTTAAACTGCAAATGCTCAGCGGTCAGCTATGTTGTTTTACACATTTGGTGCACTTTATAGGAAAATCCAGTAGACTGAATGACCTGATGATCATATGGTAATACCAGTGTAGTCTTAGTCCACAGTTTTGAGATGTCTTTGAGAAGAACCTGTTTGTCAGCTGCTACAGTGGCTGACAGAACACCCCAGTCCTAGGTGTCAGTGTACCACATTGGCCTTCATAATTAGTGCAATGCTTTCATACCAGATGTAGACTAATACAGTGGTCTACATGCTTTAATGATCTTTACTATGAAGAAGTTCCCTCATATAGCAATATTATTTATGCTGTTAATTTCCCAGATGTTGGTTGATGTTATTAGGAACATTGCAATCATGTTATGTCTCCGTGTTACTATAAATATCTTACAAAAGGGGGCTAAAGTTTGATGTGATGCCAATAAACGTGAGGACAATAACATGAAGAGGTTCTTAATTGTATACACTGCTACCTATAGTTGCCATACAATACACTGCCTTGTGTTCCAAGAAAGCAAGTTGTATGCTATATATAAAGTCAGGAAAACCAACTTTCCCCAATAACCACTAAACCTGTCGATTTTGTATTAAGGAAAAAATAAGCTTAAGACCATGATCTCTGACAGCAGGGAACAAGAATTACTCCTACATACCACTGGCTACTGTGTTTAACAGCTCACTGCTTTCAGAATAAATAATGCATCAAATATAATGCAGAAATTCACCCACACCATCATAAACCAAAGTCTTAACTTCTTAATTTTAGCCCCCAGGTGCTTACTCTTAATATGATAATGATGGGATTACAATACAATGATTTAAAAAAGTGCAATGCGTATCAAAGTGTAAAATGTACCCAATTAAGCTCAGTCAGTTAGAACTTGCTCACAACCTAACCCTTTTTCTCCACCAGACTTTGTTTCTGTATGCACATCTGTGAAAGCTATTGAGTAATCCTACCAGTTTTTCAGTTTGATGGAATGAAGCTCTTCACAAAAGGCAGCTGTGCAGTTGGTCTACCAGCCATGAGACTGGATGTTTAAACTTAATCTTAATGCAGTTTCCTAATCGGGAACTAATTCGTTGTTCACAACATTATGGCGGACTTGTTCTGTTCTAGTCCCACAGAGATTTGTTTCAAGTGGTGCAAGAAATGACTGCTTTATCAATGAAACTGAGGTTATAATTTGGAAATTATCGTATCTGCAGGTAGTTTATAGTTGTTCTCTGAAAGATAAAAAGTGTTCTGTTCAGGTAAAAGTAAAATTGAATGCCTGGTGTTGGAAGAGCCAAAAGCCTTTTGGTTTTTTGTAGTTGTAGCAGTTTATGACAGAACTGGGGTACATTAAAAGGACCGTGGCCAGCAGGTCGAGGGAGGTGATCCTCCCACTCTACTCTGCCCTGGCCAGGCCCCACCTGCATTGTGTCCAGTTCTGGGCTCCTTGGTATAAAAAAAGACAGGCATCTCCTGGGGAGAGTCCAGTGGAGGGCTGTGAAGATGATTAAAGGACTGGAGCATCTGCCCTACGAGGAAAGGCTGAATGAACTGGGGCTGTTCAGTCTTGAGAAAAGAAGAGTAAGAGGGGTTCTGATTAATGTTCATAAATATCTTAAGTATGGGACACAGGGAGAAATGGCCAGCCTCTTTTCAGTGCTCTGTGGAGACAGGACGAGGGCCAATGGCCTCAAGTTGGAACACAGGAAGTTCCGCACCAACATGCAGAAGAACTTTTATGCAGTGAGGGTGATAGACCACTGGCATAGGCTGTCCAGGGGGGTGGTGGAGTCTCCATCTCTGGAGATATTCAAGACCTATCTGGATGCTTCCCTGTGAGACTTGTCCCAAGGAACCTGCTTTGACAGGGGGGGTTGGACTTGATGATCTCTGGAGGTCCCTTCCAACTCCTAAAGTTCTGTGATTCTGTGATAGAAGGTAGTAACTCTTGCTTTAGTGTATTATAACATGTGCTATTTGTTATGTGATTTTGCAAATGTAAGTACTAATCACAGTGCATATAATAGTACTCATCAATATTTTAAGTCCCTTGAGATGTTTATTAAGGAGAAACATTATCCATATATAGTAGGCAGTTTTATCCTTAATTAAGATCTCATATATTAATTTATAAACTAGAAGTTACCCAGTGCATCTGGCATATGTTATTATTAATGGCTAATACACTGCACAGGAAAAATAACTTCTGGGCATATTTGAGACTGAACTGTCAGTGGCAGCAACTTCCCTACAAAGCCCAGAACTGAACCAAGTTCAGAAGAGAACTGAATTCAGACTATATTTCTCTGCCAGAGGAACATACATTTTAATGTAATTTTAAGTGGCTTTGTGTTCCATACTTGCCTGCCATGCCATTCATTTTACAGTTATCTTTTTTCAGGACTAATACTTCCTAAAATGTTTTTATTTATTCGTTTATGTCTCCTGATGTGCCCTGGTTTTATTCTTTAGCTCTGTTACTTTTGGCTGTCAAAACCCTGAGTGATTCTCCAGCACATTTCCCAATCATAGAATCATAGGGGTTGGAAGGGACCTCGAGAGATCATCAGGTCCAACCCCCCTGCCAAAGCAGCTCCCCAGCTCATATTGCACAGATAGGCATCCAGATGGGTCTTGAATATCTCCAGAGAAGGAGACTCCACCA
Source organism: Gallinula chloropus (assembly GCF_964237585.1). Lineage (NCBI taxonomy): Eukaryota > Metazoa > Chordata > Aves > Gruiformes > Rallidae > Gallinula > Gallinula chloropus. Next base: position 99,651,456 of record NC_140086.1, read on the forward strand.
CCTCCCTGGGCAGTCTGTGCCAGGGCTCTGTCACCCTCACTGTGAAAAAGTTCTGCATGTTGATGTGGAACTTCCTGTGCTCCAATTTGCAGCCATTGCCCCTTGTCCTGTCTCCACAGAGCACTGAAAAGGGGCTGGCCATTTCCCCCTGCATCCCATACTTAAGATATTTATAAACATTAATTAGCTCCCCCCTTAGTCTTCTTTTCTCTAGGCTGAACAGTCTCAGCTCACTCAACCTTTCCTCATAGGGGAGATGCTCCAGGCCCTTAATCATCTTCGTAGCCGTCCTCTGAACTCTCTCCAGGAGATGCCTGTCTTTTTTATACCAGGTTATACAAGCAGTTAGTCCTTCTCAGGTGCAAGACTCTACACTTGCTTTTGTTGAACTTCATCTGGTTTCTCCCAGCCCAGCTCTCCATCCTGTCCAGGTCTCTCTGGATGGCAGCGCAGTGTTCCTGCGTGTCAGACACTCCTCCCAGCTTTGTATCATCGGCATACTTGCTGAGGGTGGATGCTATTCCCTCATCAAGGTCTTCAATGAAGATATTAAACAGGACTGGACCCAACACTGAGCCCTGGGGAATACCACTAGTCACAGGTCTCCAGTCACCACCCTCTGTGCTCGGTCTGACAGCCAGTTCTCAACCCACCTCACTGTCCACTCATCTATCCCATGCTCCCTCAGCTTTGCTATCAGGATGTCATGGGAGACAGTATCAAAAGCCTTGATGAAGTCAAGGCAGATGACATCCACTGCTCTCCCTTCCTCTACCCAGCTGGTGATAAGATCATAGAAGGCTATGAGATTGGTCGAGCACGATCTCCCCTTGGTGAATCCATGCTGACTGCTCCTCATGACCTTCTTCTCTTCCAACTTCTTGGAGATGGCATCCAGAACAAGCTGTTCCATCACCTTTCCAGGGACAGAAGTGAAGCTGACTGGCCTATAGTTGCTGGGATCATCCTTCTTGTCCTTTTTAAAGACCGGAGTGACATTGGCTATCCTCCAGTCTTCAGGCACTTCTCCTGTTCTCCAAGACCTGCCGAAGATGATAGAGAGCGGCTCAGCAATCACTTCCTCCAGCTCCCTCAGGACACGTGGATGCATCCCATCCTGGCCCATGGATTTATGTGTGTTAATCCCTTTGAGACGCTCCTGGACCACCCCCACCTCAACCAGAGGGAAGCTTTTCATTTCCCAATCTCTATTACTTTCTTCCAGTGCCTGTGGGTCCCGGGGGACCTTTGAAGTGAAGACCAAAGCAAAGGCAGCATTCAGTATCTTCATCTTTTCAGCATCCCCCGTTACCAGAACACCCGCCTCATTCAGCAAGGGACTCACATTATCCCTGGCCATCCTCTTACTATTCACATATCTAAAAAAACCCTTTTTATTATCCTTTATGTCCCTTGCCAGTTTCAATTCCAAGCAAGCTTTAGCCTTCCTAGTCGCATCCCCTCAGGCCCTGACAACATTCCTATATTCTTCCCAGGTGTTCAGACCCTTTTTTCACCATTCGTAGACCTTCTGCTTCCCTTTGAGTTTAGTCATTAGCTCCCTGTTCATCCATGCAGGTCTTCTGCCTCTCTTTCCCAATTTCTCACTCAAAGGGATGCACCGGTCCTGTGTTTGGAAGAAGCACTGTTTGAATGCTAGCCAGCTCTCACAGGCTCCCATTCCTTCAAACAGTGTAGCCCATGGGATAGCCCCTATTAGGTTGCGGAAGAGATCAAAGTTAGCTCTTCCAAAATTCAGGGTAGCTATCCTACTTTTTGGCTTGCTTCTTCCACTCAGGATCTTGAACTCTATCATTTCGTGGTTGCTTTGTCCCAAGCTGCCCCCAGCCTTCACTTCCCCAGCTAGTCCCTCCTTGTTGGTAAAAAAAAGGTCCAGTACCCGCCCTCCCCTTGTAGGTTCCTGCACCATCTGTACCAGGAAGCTGTCTTCTACACATTGCAGAAATTGTCTAGACTGCATATGACTGGCCCTGTTGCTTGTCCAGCAAATATCCGGGTAATTGAAGTCCCCCATAAGGACCAGTGCCTGGGATCTCGAAGCTACTTCTAGCTGCTTGTAGAATGCACTATCAACTCACTCCTCCTGATCAGGGGGCCTGTAGTACACACCCACAACAGTGTCACTCACACTGCCTGCCCCTTGATTCTTACCCACAAGCACTCAACTGATGGATCATCCTTTCCCAGGTGGAGCTCAATACATTCTAGCTGCTCTCTTACATAAAGAGCAACTCCTCCACCTCACCGCCCTAGCCTATCCTTTTTGTGTACTCTGACTGACTTAATTGAAGTTAGTAGGAGAATCTGAGCTTATTCTCATGTTGGGGGGGGGGGGGGGCTGCAGTGGTAAATGAGCTCTTCCCATTCTGTTCAGGAATTCTTAAAACATGCTCCATGTGCATACTTCCCCCAGCCATTCTCCATTTGCTAGCTCAAAAGCTGCTGTAAACCTGCTGCAGCTCTCTTGGCTTTGCTGCCTGTCTTGTAAAATGAGTCTCTTTGCATAATTGTAGTATGTGGTTACTATGTATGGCCTGCAGAAGTGTGCCTTTCTTGCCTGTATCTTCTTCAGAAAACTCTCCAGTGTAATTCAAGGCTATTCGCTTTACTATGGGGGTTCTGTACTGCATGGTGTATCTGCACAGTACAGAAGGGTTGCTTGGGTTTACTTTGCCTGTGAACTTTAGGGGAGATCAGTGATTCCTGCCTCTAAAGGCTGCTGGGGGGAAGGACCTTGTTTGATATTTGTCCTGGCCTTGCATAATAGCATGGAAGCAGAGAATAGTAAGAGAAATTAATATTAACAAACTCAAAAACTCATGCCAAAAGTAAATAAAAAATATAAAGGAAGACTGTGAAGAATAAGTTCCCAGTCATAGCACTTTTAAAGGCTTGGCCTACAGCCAGATGAATGTTGGTGCATACCAGGGAGGCGGACTGCTCAGTTTTGAGCAAGTGAGTCCTGCCTCTCCCCTTGTGCAATAGCACAAAAAATTCACCTGCATGCATTGAGGATGAGCCTTACGTGTGGACTCTGCTAGAGAGCAAAATCAGTGTCAAGAAAACTGCAGTTTGCTGCCATTTTGCTGCTTATGTGGCCACTATTGTTTCTGATAATAGTTCACCTGCGGCGCACATGCAGTGTGCCTGAAAACATGCTATAGGCATGTGCAGCAGACACCTTCCCTTAGCTGTGTATTTACCTGGATATGTCCCCAGGATTTTTTTCTGAGCTAGAGGCAGCGCATTACACTCTAATTCCCTGGTAAAATAGCAGATAAATTTTGTCTAATGCTAGCATTAGTCATTTCTGTATTAATAGAACCTTCAATCTAATATTTGTGCTCTCCTAGATATTCATGGTTTGGCTGCACTTCAGCCTTCATGCTGAGGACCTTCCTGGACCACAGCCAAGCTACTGAGTATGAAGGATTAAATTTGCCCTTGTTTCATAGCAAGGTTGTATGGGAGCATTCCAAGACTGATTTTCATAATTTGACAGTCAGGAGGAGAGTTGATGTATTTATTTTCTTTCTTCACGCTCTCCTGAAAAGGACAGCCTGCCTCTGCTGAATCTTGAGCACTAATCACCACAAAGGTTTTCTTTTGTCTTGCTGCAGGTGTGTGACAGTTTAGATTACTTGTATATGGTTAGAGTAGCACAGTGTAGCTGTCCTGTAGGGAGTTAAATACAGCTTCTTGGCATCTTACGGTTCCACATTTGGACAGGATAATTCCAAATATTTTGCACGATCCTTTATTTTGTTTACATGGGCAGGGCACAGGGACAGTGCTTTTCTGCATATAAGAAATGTTTGAGATAAGCTGGTTTATTCCTTTGAGCTCTGCTGTAACAGCAGAACACGTTCTTTTTTAGGTTACAGGATTTGTAATGACAAACATATAGGAGTCTTTCCTGATTTTTGAAGAACTATAATTTGAAACATGCAAAATGTATGCTGATTTATTTTGCTGCCTATTTATGCTGAGGTTTAAAAGCAAACCTTATCTTGGATTTGCCTCCTTACTTGCTACATAAGGGCCACTTGCCATTAATGAGGGAGTATTATTTACACATTTTATGCATGTTATTTTTATTCAACAGTCTGAAGCAGAGTTTTTTTTTAGAAAAACCTCTAAAGGTTCAATTGCAGTCACTTTAAACTGGGATAAATAAAGGCGGGTGCTACTAACTGGGTGGTTCTGCTTTACCCCTCACCCTAGTCACCTCTTCAAATGTGTGACTGCGTCTAGTCAGGTTTTTCTGACTGTGTCCACTGCCTGGCAGATTGCTTATATGACTGTGGGCTTCAGTCTGCCATTTAAAAAAAAATATATTAAGAAAATGCAGGCATGGCTGGAGCACACCTTTAGCTTTAGCTCACATATTGAGGAACTCAAGTTGTCTCATGATTACTGAAATTATCTTGCTTTTTAGTTAGGCAGTGCTATCCCATAAGACACATGTTAAAATGGACAGGAAATTAAATGGATTTCCTCTTAAGTGTTTTCTGGACAACTTGGAGATTGTCCTGATTGTCCTGAAAGTGATAATGTCTGTTCATTAGCCTTTTTATAGTCAGACTATATCAGACACAGTAGGTATTTAGAAATAAAAAAATTAAGCAACATGAAGGAGTGTTGTATTTATATGCTTAAGGTAAGCATCTATGCCTACTCTGTAACTCATAAAGATTTCTATTAGGGTGCTGCTTCATAGCAGCTGTATTCCTAAATTAGGTGCTTCAGGTGAGGCTAGTCTCCTTCCCTATATGTCAAAAACCCAACAAAAAAAATGCTAAAGATTGTATTTGGCTATTTAAGAAGCAGAATTAAATGAGAATGAACTCAGCATATTGTCTTAAACAGTTTTACACCGATAGTCATCTAAGGTACTTAGGTACCTGATTACGGGCTAATGTTTTTTCCATACAGGAAGCTTAGGAGTGAAGGAAGTACTTTAACCTGTCTCTTACAAATGGGAGATTTGAGGCACAAGGATAATAAATGACCAAACTGAGCAAGAAGCCTCTAAGTAGAGAAAATTATCCCAGTTTTAATTCCCCTGAGTGCGAGACTGAGACTTCTAAATCGGAGATCTGTAAATACAAGAATGCTCTTCCCACAGCCGAGTGTTTGGATAA
>NC_140086.1:99661620-99719120 GCF_964237585.1 Gallinula chloropus
ACAACTTTATGTCTTCAAGGAGATTATTGTTCTAGGGTTCCTAGTTGTCTGTTCTTAAAAGGACCACATCTTCATGATTCATAAGGATATACTTCACTGAATGAGTGTGTTCTTATGGGAACAGTAACGTGATACTTGATAACTCTAGGAAGTTATTTTTGTCTTGTCCTTCTTTTATATGTAAGAGTTATGTAGGAACCTGCCTCTCACTGACGTTATATGTATGAGATCCCAAGGCTGACAAGAAAATAATTTTGTCTAATGAATGATGTCATCTTTCAGTTATTAGTGTCATATATTGTACTACTGCTAGGACTATCCTATTCAACAAAAATATTTTGTCTAATCTAAGCTATCCATCCCTGTAATTCTGATCAATTCTTACCATTTGGCAAGACTATTGAACTTTTTTTCTTTTTAAGGGTTGTCTTACATAACTGAACATAACTGAATAAATGTTAGGGCTATACATAGTCCCTAAGGTTAAACATGTAGACATAGGAAGTTTATGAATCCTGAATACTTGCTATCTTAATTCCCCGCAGAGAATCAAAGTTTAGCACTTTCTGAATTTCTCAATGTAAAATCAGGATAATGTTTCCCACTGAATTAAACCATTTGTAATAGACTGTATTATTTTGCCTGACAAACATTAGCAAGTGCTCACATATCTTGATCCATCAAAAAAACTTTATTCAAGCAAGAGCTGTTAGGAACTGTCACCTCCTCAGCTGAGGAATAGCACCGCCATGAGTACACCTGACCTGAAAGTAAAATAGATTAGCTTAAAACACTTCAAGTAAAAGAGAAATGCTGCTGGAACCATGCTACCCCAGCTAGGCAGTTTCCAGCCTTGGGGTATTTCATTGCTAGCCAGTTACAAGTGTAAGGAGATTTTGCTACTTTCTGCTTGTCACAGTCATAACCTGAGGTGCAAGTCCCATCATTAGTTTCTGGAATACCACTATCCATATACTATGCTGAAAGTTTCTCAATGTGAGTCTTCTAGCTATCATAAGGAAAAGTCACTATTTTGCTGCAGTATTTTATGGAGGACAGCTTGGCCAGGACTTGGAAGGAAATCTGGGGTCTGTTCCTCATTCTGTGGCTCTGAGTAGCATTATACAAGGTGTGTTTCACTGCTGCCAGGTGTAATTATATAATTTGCAATTATCTTCTGGGATATCTTGATGACAAGAGATTAAAATTGAGAGGTATCATTGTGACTTATTATCGCATACAACAGACAGCATCTGGTTTTTGTTTCTTTGCTTCCTGCCCTCTCCCTCCTACCCCTCTAAACTGCCTTTTTCCTTCACTTTGTCTCACCCTTTCATTATGTACACACATCTATAGGTTTATGGATGGAAAGAGTTTACTCTCTGGTTGAGTTCCTGCATGCCAACATACAAGCTAGAATGAACTTTCTCTGCCTACTTTTAACTAACCTGGAAATAGGAGTTCTTAATGGGAGTGCTGACACAACCTTAACTAAAGCTGTGTGAACACGTTGCTATAATTTATAATGTCAGTCTATATTCCAAATGGTTTCTCTATATACTGCGTGCTCTACTCAAACAGGAGAAGAAGGTACTGCAGTGAATTATTGTGTAATTAATCATTTGACCATGAGGGACTCATTTACTAATTAAAAACGCAAAAAGAGTAAATTGAAATAACCAGTGACTACTAAATCACATCTTTTGACGTGTCAGCAGCATTGTAATATATCATAATGTATCAGTCAGAGACATACAGATCCTACATATTCTGTTACCTTTTCCTTCAGAGCTGCCAAAACCATTCATTATGCTTCCAATGCAGTTTCTAGTACTATTCACGCAACTACCATAGCGTGTTAAATTGAGATATGAGATACCACTCAGGCTGATATATGTGCACAGTAATGATTCTCTGCTCTGCTGACTGTGCCCACCTCCTCCAAGCATATTGTGGAGGGGACAGCTCTGCTACAACAAGGATGATCTCTGGGAAATGAAACTGTGCTTTAGAAGTCTAGTTTTTGTGTCTGTCTAGATATTCCTGCCTCTGTAGCATTTGTGGCCTTTAATGATTTGGTATACTGGTACAGACCCACCTTCATTGGTACGTTACAGTAGCCTTAAGGTGTCTGTGAGGCTGTGGCTTGAAGGGTTTGACATAATGCACAGCTACAGCTCTGAAGAACATCATCCATGGGGCAGGGTAGGAGAGCTGGAATGAAACCTGAGCCAGGCACATCCAAAACCAGCACAAATTAGTCTGCATTCCTACGTCAGAGTATCAAGTCCCAGAACTGCACAGACTTCATGTGTTCAGAGTTTTTATCCACTATACATGGTCTTTGGAAAGCATTCACTTTAGAGGTTTTTAGGTCACGGTGGGAATTTCTGTGCCATTTTGTTTTACAGTAGGGGTGATGAAGAAGAGGAAATGCATTTCCTATTTTTCATGTCAACTGAAAACTTCTGCATTGGTAAACTTGTACACCAAAGCTGCATTTACTTTGTGAGTATAAAAGACAGAAGTCCACCTCTGGCTCTATAAAGGCTGGGAGAGGTGTGAGACATACAGTTCTACTTTAGAAAACAGCTTCACAGAGTTGCAACTTTCATTTTCTTGGAGTTTTTCTGAGTTCAGCAGGAAACTTGTGTACATCTCACATTGGTAGAAATAAGATTTATTAATATTTTATGTAAAATCATCATGGGGAATAGAGCTGGAGTCCCTCTTTTCTTAAAAATAACCAAATTTATTTGCCTAGCTCTGAATAGAATGCATCAATTATTACATTCACATGCTGATCCATTGAAGAAAATAGATAGTGCTTATTAAGTAGCATGGCTTGCAAGTCCTGTATTAATATTGAAATGCGAATGAAAAAGGTAATGCACCAGTTTAGCTTTCATGTCCCAAGTTAAGCATCTAGGCTTGCAGAAGGATCTTGTTCATTCGCTTAATTGGAGAGACAGACCCATTTCTGGAAGCTGTTGAGTGGCAATAAATGTCTGGCCCTATTGCAATGGTTTCATTGAAACAGTTTACTTGAACATATGAAGTAGTCTGGGGATTCCATGATATTAAAGATTTCATGCAAACCCTTCTGATTCATAGAACCATGGAATCATAGAATATTCTGAGCTGGAAAGGACCCCTAAGGATCATCAAGTCCAACTCCTGGATCCACACAGGGCCAGCCAAGTCAGAGTGTGTATGTGGGAAGTGGGGATTTTTGCATTATAGTATGGTAAAAATGTTTTTCTTCTTGTACCTTTATTTCACCAATTTGTGCTAATTGTGAAGGTAGAAGAAAAAGAAATTAGATTTTTGCAATAGGAAACTAGGAAACAGGCAATGGTTTCTCCTGGATTAGATAACTGTATTGGGCTTTTCCCAGAAGAGAAACTCAAAATATAGAAAAATATCAGTTATTTATGAAATAAATTAAAGGAAATTATTGAGGGAAAAATATGTCAGGGGCAGGGAGGGGGAATAAAGAAGTTGCGCCTGTTTCACAACTGTAAATAGTACTCAATAGAAGAATGTACCAGTATAACAAATCTAAAGAGTGACCATGCAATGTCAGATCTATTTTTTTTTTTTATGACAAGCTGAATACTTCTAGGAAAACTGATATTTAAGTTTTAATTCCCAAGGTCTTGAGTTCAGAGTCTAACAATGGTTTATGCTGGCAAACATATTATTTAATAGTTATGTGATCTCTCAACTTGTCCTCAAATATTGTGATTTAGATAGAATCCTAATGCACAAGAGCAACTTGTCCCCAGAGCATTATTCAGAATATAAATTAAGTGATATTATAACAGAGCCCTCACTTAGCTCAGCATAATGAATATGAAACATCATGTACTAGTGACCAAGGTCATGGTATGAGAATGAATTACTCTATTAACTTCTCTTTTAAGTAGCATTAGAGATAATAAATGAAGAGATTTAATGGGATTCTGATAATATTATTCATGCAAAAGTAGCATACTTTATCTTGCTAAAACAATTAAGATCTGTTTTGAAGATATTTTACACGTTGGAAATATGATGCTTAGAAGTGTTTATTGCATGTTGCAGAATGCATCAGCATTAGCCAGTAATGCAGATAATCTGATAAAAATCGAAAAGCTGATTTGTATACTATGCTAATTCAGGATCATCTCTTTGGCCCTAGGTACTGTCCAAATGCTCCATAAGATTATGGCAAGCTTTAGTAGTGATATTAGATTAAATTCAGTTCTTTTGCTTATAACTTTTTTTTTCAAAAAGAAAATTACATCCATCATTCTTCTCTATAAACCCTCTTGAGCTGCCTGATAAGTAGTATACAATATCGTATTTTAAGCCTGGCATATTACTTTTTTTATCCAGACATATTTAAGCCTCCTCTCCTCTGTATATTATTTCAAGGGATAGAAAGTTTTGCTGTTATTGTGATACCTCTATATCTGAACCATAAAGAGACTTAGTGATTTGCCATGTGTTCCATAACGCACTCACATGTGTTTATGGGAAATGTAAGAGCAGTTGATAAGAGATTACTAATCAATTTGCAAGTGACTACAGTGGATGGAAACTTAATGCTGTACTGAGTGCAATTTTTTGTTGTGGTTTTTTTTTGTGGATTTCTTTTTTCTATTTCATAAATATTTTTCATTCATTGATTGTTTTGCTATTTTAAAAAGATTTATGTGAGAAGAAAACAAAGAAGTAAAATTCTGAACGGTTGCTTGGGTTGAAATCTGCTGCTAAAGTGTAGCAAAAACTGAAATGGGATCTTGCTACAGCATGAATGTGGATGAAGGTAGCATACCCTTTGCACAGTGTCCCTGTTGCTTCTTCTAAGTGTCCTCAGGATTTTTACTGGAAAATGTGTGGGATTAAGAATATTATGCATAGTTCAGTGTACCACAGGCTTCTTGAGCTGGCTGTGAGCACATACTCTTGCATGGTGCAGTAGTTAGCACCAAACTGATCCAGCTTCCAGATAAATTCTGAGTATTTTATCAAGACCCTCTTTTCCTGTTTGACGGACAAACATTGAGGTTGAAATCCTCTGCTCTGTTTCTTTCAGTGATATGTCTGTGCAATGACAGAATTTTAACTTGACTTCCTGTAAACTGTGTAAAATTTCTTTGAAGTCAGCAGAAATTATATAATTCAGTTTTTTATTTTTTAACAGAATTGAGCTAAATTCTCACTCACTGTGATTTAGTAGGAAAGAGCATGTGTAGGCAGTCCAGATTCAGAAAACTCTTTGATGTATCGCATGTGCTCACTAACTTACATATTTGAAAAACAAACAAAAAAATAGCTATTTATAGTTCATAAAAATGGTTAAAAGTCCTTGCCTGTCAAATATATGAAGTATGTGGTTTTCTATCTTGAGTCGTAAATTTTTTATGTGTCATTATACTCAAGACCTAATGCAGATTATATAACAGCTTTGGGAATTTTTCTAATCTGAATTTTGCTGAGGTAATGTAAGAACAGGTTCATCCACGTGCATTGTCATAAATACCCTCTGTCCAGTCAGCTGTTTCCCCTCAACACATTGCTTCCACTGGTGAAGAGTAGCAGGATGGCCATTATAGCTCAATAAAGTTTTAAGAGATAGCTTGGTGCATTTGTTGCATTTCAAATTGCAGAAAAATTCTGTCCTCTCAGACTCTTGTTAAAAGCAGAGAGCCCTGGGGGAAACAAGCCATGGTAATTAGAACTGTAACATATCTCTTCAAAGCACAAAGTAGAGTCAGGTAAATGAGCATCCTTGTGCTATTTATACCAGCATCTTAATTATTCTTAACGTGACCAACTCAACTTGATCTCACATCAATTTTGCAAGTGTAAATAGATCTAAAGTTTCAAGGGTAAGATCACGTTACACCTTAACTAACAAAATGTGTATGTATGTGAATGAAGCAGATTTAAATATATTTAATGAGCCAAGGGACATGTGTCCATAGGATTGCTGGAAAAGGAATTAAAGTATTAGTTTCATATTTTATGATTAATGTTCTTCTTTGCATAAGACCTGAAAGTCTAGCTAAGATCATGAAAAGCATGTTGGGTTAAATCTTTCTTTGCTATAAAGTATAGTCATTATATCTCAGCTCACTCTAACAAAATCCCTAATATCTATGCATGCCTGGAGCCAAAATAGGTCAGCTCATGGCTATTGCATTATATTTTATTATTTAAACTTTAAGTGATTAGTTTAGCACTTAAAAGCTTTGGAAAGAATTAGGTTACTGTTCTTCTCTTTATCCATAAGCAAACTGACATGCAGATGGACACTGAGCAGGCTTGTTCCATCTATTCTCTCATGGCTTTTCCTCAAAAGTTAAGGGCTGTAATTTTACACACACACACACAGGTAACAGAAACGAAATGGGAAATAACCTGATCCCAGCAAAGTCAAAAAGATTTTTTCATTGGGGAGGGTTCTTTTTCTCATATGTACAAAGAACACTTTGCAAATAAATGGATGCAATTAATTAATTACTAGCTCTGTTACTTTCTGAATTTTTCTATTCATGCTCGTAAAACACAGAAAATGTCATAATTGAATTATATGCTGTGTTATATAGTTAGAGAATTGTTAGGAAAGTCTGTTCTGCAAGTTGATTTTCTTAGTGTTCCACTGAGGTTTGTATTCCCTTTATTCTGTTAATTTTTCTTTCCCAGCTTCATTTTAATTTATGTATCATGATGAATGTGACCAAGGCATATGATAAAAGTGTACAGAATGTTTAACACACTCATCGCTGGGCTAAATTCATAGCTCTGCACTGATGGCAGAGTTGAATGCTATCAGAACCTTTATTCACTGTAACACATTAGGGATCAGGAGCCTGATGGATACTGTCAGTGCTAGTGAGGCAAATACAGAGGGTGCAGAGCTTTTTATCCTAAAGATTATTAAAATGTTTGAAAAATAATGTTTTAGTGGACCTCTTTTCCTCAAGCATAGTGCTTTCCTTGTATTTATTATCCTTCTGTTGTAGAAATAAATTGTAGAAATAAGCGAAAATGTTGCTGGAGCTCTGAAAACCATCTGGACTGAAACGGGTATGTTCAAGGCACTTTAACAGAAGATAGGCAGAAAATTAAACATTCAAGAAGAGCAGAATGGGTGTGGTGACATTCGGTGCATTTACCTAGCAGAAAAAAAATGGAGAACTGAACCTGCTGTGTATCTTATACACAATAGAATCACATCAGCCGTTTTTAGTTTATCAGGAAGCAAGTGCCTCTTCTGTCTCAGTCTCTGCTGAGAGCCAAGTCAGGGGCTAAATCCATGTGAGCACTTTGAGGTGGACAGAGACTTGCAGAAAAGAAATACTTCACCATTTTCAGTTGCATAAGGGAACTGAACAATGTAATATCAGAATTAACAGGATTCAATACTTACCTTCATGTTGTCATGCTGCTATGATGCTTAACTGAACGGTGGAAATGTTCAATTTTTAAAAGATCAATGAGGATATTATTTATTGTTTTACTTATGCATAGAGACTATAGAGGGTGTCTCAAAGTGGGTTGGGTTTTGGGGTTATTTCCCTGTTATGTTATTATACTTATATTAGGAATACCAACATTTTCTTAAATTTTTACTGTACTCATTTCTTCTGTTGTCATTCCTTCAGTTACCAATATCTGAAGAGTAATTTTTTTCCAGTTATCTATTTTAAACTTCTCTATTCCTTCCTCAGATGCAAAGAGGGTAAAAAATAACAACATCCTATTTAGTTATGGGTTATAAGAGAATAAACAAGGAATGAACGGCTTCTACCTTTACTTTGATATAGATTTCTCAAACCCATTTCCTATTTTGTATAAAAGACAGGCTTATCTGAACAGTTACTACCTCAGAAATATGTGTAAAATGATTGCTTGAAAATACTTCTAATCATGAGGGGATGCAAAAAATATTTTCTTTTAATATCCTATTCAGAAACATTTTGCTGGATAACTAGACCCAGATAATGCTAGTAACTTCTAGCTAGACTTGATCTATAGCTCTCATTGAGTCAAGTCTGAAGAAAAATGGTTCAATACCTTAAAAGTAATTAAGACCTTTATCTGAAAAACAGTTATATATGTGCTTAATTTAATGCATGTAAATAATCCAATTGACTTAAATGGGAATATTCATAAGCATTAAGTTAGGCACAATTTGCAGGATCAGGAAGTAAAATAGTCCATTTCGTGCAAAGTGCTGTATAAATTTCTGTGGGTTTCCCCATGTGTTTTGGGGACATAGAATAGGTTTTCTCTATACTAGGAGCATCCTATAATCCAGGCTATTCAATTTGGCATCTGCTGCTTCTTTGATTATGCTGAACTCAAGCATGTGAAATGAGTGTTTCAGCATGAAGATTCATTTCCAGGCCATTCTAAATCCTTTCTTTGACATGGGAAAACATAAGCTCAGGACAGTGGCAAACCAGCAACATACTCAGAGACAAGCTTTTGGATCCTCTGAAAACTATAGCTGAAGTTTTGCTATTGACTGTGTGGCTTTAATTTCTCTCCAGGTTTCCTGCTTCAATACCCTATCAACCGTATAACTTTTCTTCCTTGCTATGTAGGTAGAATATGATAAGATATTTGAGTCCATGATCCCTGGTTTCTACCTATAAAATGTGTACTAATGTTGTGTTTCAACCTCTTAATGTATATTGTTTGGGACTTTTTCTTCTTCTGGGTATGGTCTAAAATATAATAACTTGTGTGTATGATTTTCCTAAGAGAGAAAAAGATTTAAAAATACTAGACTTCTAGAGCATTCAGTGATAGAAAAGTGTCCTTACACCTTTTCTAAATTTGCTATAAACTTGCAAATTTAATTAAACTGTTTTGTTTGTTTCATGAATAATTGACATGGTGACAATTAACTACATGGTATGTTGTCCTTTGCCTCAGGTATATAACACTAAATTTGTGTGCTGAGAAAATAAAAGGAATTAAATGGTGTGTCAAAATTTAAGAAGTCAACTTTGGCTTCAGGTTTTCTATTTGTATCTGTTCCTACCTGTTAGCCTAGGTGTCTGCATTTAGTACTAGTTAGTATACTTGATATCTGCCTCGTGTGTTGTGAAGGACTCTTCATATTGAGCAGTAGATAAATAAACCTCGGTAAGGTTTAGCAAACTCATAGAAATTGCTGAAAAAGCAGGAAAGCAGACCTTCCTCCAAAGTTGAATTTGAATGAAAACTATTTTCTTCCTTCGATATAGTTTAAGTGCTTCATTTGGATGACTGTACTGGCAGCCTAAAGTAGCAGCAGAGTATTATCCCTTGCTACACCTAAATTGCCAACAACTGTCTCACTTTATATATGTGAGTAAATTTGTCACAAAGAAATTGAGTCATGGGTAAAAATGAAAGTAAATACTTCTTGCTGGTGTCTGCATCAAAATTTATACATCAGAAGTATTTACGTGAAAACCTTAATGTCCTCATTCTGACTGCAAAATCTGTGGTTTGGTGGTAAAGAAAGAAATATGCAACATGCACCACAGACGATTAAAATATGAAACCACAGAAATCCGAAGGGGAACATCTTTAAATGCTTTTTTTATACAGGATTAAGTTGTAATTAGGTAATCAAAAATATTACATAAAATGTTTGATCCCAGGAGAATTCTGCAAGGCCCTGATGTCTATCATCATTGATTTGAGTGTTTAGATGTGTCAAGGAGAGACAAGGTCATGAAGCAAATGCAATGAGGCAACATGCATAGTTATAGATTTAGAGCATGCTTGACTCTTATTTTCTTGATATTTCTATTAAGAATGGCAAGCACATCACGGTCTACTGTATTGATGACTGAGTCATAGTATTACTTGTGTTCTGCCCTTATCTGTAATACATTTTTTCTTACAGGAGATGAAGGCAGAAATAATTTCTTTAAGAATGCAGAATAATACACTATGAAGATGACTGTTTCATTGTACTTGTCTCCATAATAATGAAGCATTAAAGTTAAAATTACTGTTATCAAATGAAACTCTGTATGTTTTGTTCTCTAAGTTTTGGGCTATGCCTATTTGAATTGATCCTAGTTTTATCTTCTATTTTAGTTTACATGATCTAGCTATGTTCCTTACAGTAGAGTTGTTGGGAAACTTGAGGTGTACACCCTTTCTTCCCAAGGAAAGCTAAAGAGATTAGGATGTTTGGCTATACAGATATATTGTTTGCAGTATAAAACACAGTGCTCCTCTTTCATTAGACACTAAACATGTTGTGTGTGAAAATTAAGCTGTGTAGTTAATACAAACATTTTGTTTCTTCCCACAGAAATTCCAAGGCTGGAGATGTAATTGAAACGTGTAGGGTGAAGATTTTTTAAAGCCCTGATTAGTTGTACTGGATTGTCTGCAGCACACATAAATAAGAAAAGCACCCTCTGCGGTGTTGCTTCCCACTGGCAGAGCAAGCAGAAAGGGCAAGGCATGTCTGCTGCTGCCTCCACCTACTTGAGCAGAATATGAACATGTCCATGGGCTCCATGTGTTATAGCTGAACATCCACAGGAGTCTTGGCCAGGGGAATAAATTCTCTGAGCTCTGTCTTTAAGCCATCTCTAGACCTATACAGTGGCAATCATAATTTCTTGCACAGTATTTTATCTGGAAACAAATGAAATATTTTAAGTTTTGTTGTCTTGCAATAACAAATGAGCCTTTTAATATTTTTTTTTAATGCCATTTTTTTCATGCTCTGGTTGTATCATTACAATTAGCCAAACAAGTAAGCTAAATATAATTAATTCCCTGGCCCAGTATGCTGATGGAGAAATACAGCTGTACTAAAGGATGTATCTATTTCAGGTAGTAAGGTGCTACTCTCACTGAAAGACATCTGCAAGGAATACTTCAGGCAAAGCCTAGAACCTTTCTAAGCACCACTATAATTTATTAATGAATTGTCACATTTCCTGTTTTCCTCTCTATATCAAAATTTAATTTCACAGTGATGAGAATTAATTCTTTATCTCCTTCTCCCAGTGGAAAAGCAGTATACTTGCATTTAGATTAATAAAATGGCTGTTGTTCTCCAGGCCTTTGGGTTGTAGAACAACAATGGAAGAGCTTATGTTAGCAGAATATCACCCTCAACTGTCTCAAATGTCAGCAGCCTTCAAGTACCTAAAGGGGGCATACAGGAAAGTGGATCAGGGTATGTAGTAATAGGTTTAAGCTAAAAGAGGGTAGCTTTGCATCAGTTATTAGGAAGAAATTCTTCCCTGTGAAGGTGGTGAGGTGCTGGAACAAGTTGCCTAGGGAAGCTATGGATGATGGCATCTCACTGGCAGTATTTAAGGCCAAGCTGCATGGGGCTTTGGGCAACCTGATCTAGGGGATAGTATCCCTGCTCATAGAGGTAGGATCTCAATAAGCTTAAAGGTCCCTTCCAACCCAAACCATTCTAGGATGTTTTTGTCGTTGCTTTAATGTTGAATTTAAATATGAAACCCTCCAGGATACCTTTTTGCTTCATGAGCTTAGTCTCTAAATTTTAAGTTATTATCACCATTTTAGGTACAAAAAATAGTCTGAAATCTTTTTCTCCTTCCAAGGGACAGGTTTTTTATATTGAAATGGATCTCCATATGATTTTACTTCTTTTTTAGAATGACACTAAAGAAATCATCTAAAATGTAAAGATTTTTGGAGCTGGAGGTGAGTTAAATTACATTCAGTGAGAGTAAGATCCAGTGAAAAATAAAATACTGATTGTGAAGGAAAGTTGGTCTTAGAATTTTCCAAAAACCGCAGCTTCATATTGTAAAAAAAAAATCTTCATAGTCTTCATCTAATAATATTGTTAAAGATAGACCAATGGAGAATTCAAGTAATTTGCAGCTGGTCAACAACAGCATTTTTCTGTTAAAATTAATTTTTATCCCTTTTATTTTCAGTTAAATAACAACAAGATGAAACAGCTGACCTCTTCTGACTCTTAATTATTTTTTCCCATTCCCTTCTTGAAGACATAGAGTTTCCATTTTCAGTGAATAGAAAATAAACTTGTATTGTTATCCATCATTAGCTATTAGCTTACTGGGAATTGCAATAGGAAGTGTTTTATTTTTGCTTGCCTGATTTCTGAATTATCAGAGGAGGAACATAGACTGATAACTTGAAAAAGCTTTTACAGGTTATTCTCTTTTGTTGTGTACACTTCTCCATATTTTTCTTGACATTTGCTTATTGTCAAATGGAACTGATATGATATTTTCATCACCAACCTTGTAAAAGATAAGGTAGTATGTTCTGGAAAGCAGGGAACATAAAAACACTCCTGCCTGAAGTAGGAGAAAAACAGTTAATTTCAATCCTGATGACAGTTTCTCGGTGAACAATAGTCTCCCAGAATTGACATGGAGAAGTAATGAATGAATGAAAGGAGAACTGAGTCACAGCTGCACTTTGCAATCACTTTAGAACATCTACACTCTTCCAGCCAAAATACTATTAATACGTGTGTCAGCACAGTGAGTGAATCTCATAGTGTGAACGCATTGGAACAGTTCAGGAAAGAAAATGAAGAATATCCTCAGGGACAGACTTTTCTTTTTCTCTGAGAGACTCTTCATTATTCAGGCATTGTGATACTTTTCCTTTATTTGTGTAAAGATTAAATTGCACATGATTTCTAATGTTTCTGCTACTCCAACTGTCATAGGTCGATGACCTTCATGGAAGTGAGATAATAGATACATCGTCTGTTGTTCGGGCAAGTGCTGTTCTTCCACAGCCCAGTACTTTTCTATTGTTATAAGTCGAAAGCAATTAAATAAAAATACGAAAGAAAGTTTCTAGAGTATCTTTAGTATTTCATATATGTCCTTACGTGACTGTCATTTAACACTTATATGAGATATTATCAAATGTTATAATGATCTAGAAGCATGTGCTGAGACTCTTCTATATGGTTGAGACAACAAATTAGTGAGAGATGTCTGTTTGCATTCAGTAATGCAGTTCCTGGGAAGGAGCCCTCTGTTGTTTGAAATTTATAATCCAAAGATTTGCAACGGATGGGTTTGCCCTCATGTGTGTTACTGTGACTGCTAAAGTTCTGTCCAAATAACTTCTGTTCACATTGCTCGCATTCTAATTGGGAAAATAAAGTTTGTATCTCTGCATTGCAGTTATAATGTATAAAAACTGTGTAATATAATACTTTTTAAATTACTTTTATATAAAATAGACACATTTCATCTAAGGAAAAATAACAATTACTTATTAGTAATTTTCAGTTTATCTAGTTGCAATCGACCTTCAACAATTTTCATCCCTTAAAAATTTGGGCAATCTATATGAACTTTTGGCCTCCAAAGATTTTACAAACGTCAAAACAGAAGGAGCGAATACAGCGGTTTTTTTCAATTTTTCCATAATCAGCTCTAAAAGTAATATATTACTTTTGTTATGGATATTGAAGAAAGTTCAAATTAAAACATAATAAAAAATGGTTTGAAACTAATATATAGATACCCCAGAATTAACTGTGAATAAAATAGATAAAGAAAATAATCTCTTGGATTGGTGATCCTGGCAAGAGTTTACAACGGTGTTTTACACTGTCATTTTACTACTACTTCATAGCCAAACATCCTATCCACAAAGCCCTGGCTTTTTTCAAGTATTTACAATCTCTTAAACCATGTCACAGCAGGAGAAGGTGCAACTAGTTTCCTTCTAATATTGGCACAGAACTTTTTGACAATTACCCATCACTATGTAATATTGGTCAGAAGATGCAGGTGTTACTAAACTGTTCTGTATAATATTACATTTCAAAATCCCCACATTTTTGTTTAAACTAGTCCTTTACAAAGAAAAAATTATAGCTCTTCAGTTGCTGAAGAGAATGAATTTCCATTCAGATAACAGTAGGAAATGGGAAGCTATTAAGTTATGAAGTATTCAGCAAATTTATTCCTTTTTTTTAGCAACTGTTCAATTACTTTAGCAATTAATAATTCCAAATAAGCATTTTCCTGATTCAGCATCCTATTCAAAGTAATACTAGATACTGAAAGAATGTTTCCTTTATCAACAGACTGAATTACTTAAATATCATTCTGCTGTATGTACAGTTAATGTATTTTAGCATTTTAGTATTCGATCTGGTGGATATTTTCATTAGATTTGGGCAACATCATGTTGCCTACCTCTAAAGCAGCATTGCTTTAGAGCAAGTAATTTGGAGATCATGTTTTGTGTAGGTATCCCACCCTGTATTCTGTAGATGGTGGAAAAGAGCAGTGGTTTTGTTTCTCAGATGCATGACATAGAACTGTATATTGAATCAATTGTCAGCACTGTGTATAGGAAAGTGTGTGTATTAATAGCAATAAAAAGGTGTTTGTGATTGATGTTCATGGACAGAATACCTTGGATATAGTTTTGCAACAACAGGCACCCAATGAATGCTCTTTGTGCTTGGTTCAAATCCAGGAAAAAGGAATTGTTAAATTTATACAAACTGTCCCTAGGGCAAAAATTCTGCACAGTGATGCAGGAGTTTATTTGGATGTAACCTCCAGGCAACTGCTACATTTTGGGTTGCTCTTCTGAGGAGTCTTTCAGTGGTGAATATGCTCACAAAGTGCCTAATTCAGCCTCAGATGTACAGATTCTGTTTAACTAAAGCCTCTTCATATCTCAGCAGCCTTTTTTAGAAAATTAAATTCCTCCTAGAAGATAGAGTGCACATGCTTCTGAATAGACACTGGGTTTTTTTGTGGTTTTAAACCTGCTATGCTGAATTGTAAATAGCTATAGTAGATCTAATGACTGTTTTAGGGTATGATGGTAATTTAAAGTGGAAGCCCAAACTGAGCAAGAAGAATACCTACTGGCAAGCAGGATGAGCTCTTTTGCAAGTAATGCCTTGTACTGAGGTCCTGCTCTGATTCTTCAGAGGGAACAATGGAATCCCATGTACAGCACTGTAATTTCAGTATGGGTTTCTGTAATCTATTTTCCAGTCTTCAACACTAAAATTACCACTGTGCTTGCAAAGGTGTTTATTTATTGTTGCTCCTGCCTCAGGTCTCCATATTTTGTCTTTCTAGCTTACAACTGCTGTTTTGATTGAAGACTGGAGCTTAACATTTGAAGTCATCATCCACACCCTACCCTTGGTTTCTTTTTTCTGTCATCTCTTTTCCCCTTCCTCATGAAATCAGTGGTACAAGGACAAACACGTTTCCTTTTTGTGCATGATCATTACACTTTAATGTCTTAGTGATCTACTCTTCCAACAATCACGAAACCTCTCTTCTCAATGCAGCATTCTCTTTTTTGATTGTCAATTAAAACCAAAAAACAAAGCCAGTGTTTGTTAGCATTTTTAAATCATATTTATAATCTCACTTGTTTCTTGCCTTTTTCCTAATTATCTGCTTCTAATGATGCAACTTTGTCTTCTTGTCCTTCTATAAGCAAATTAAACTCTGCTACTAACTCTACTCTACTAACTAAATTACTTTTACTTAAACTCTTGCTGCAAACCATTAAAACATGGCTTTCACTTAACAGATGGCAGTGTATTCCCTTTACAAAAGCCACACCTGTTTATCTACATTATGGAGGACCTAATTTATTTTTCTTGATCATTCTGCTATCTCTGACAGAATAATTCTTTCTCCTGTGCAGATCTTTACCTTTTTCTCTTCCTCATGTGTTGGTTTAATGTTAAGGCTTTGACAGTTCCCTCTTCTTTATGCTAAAAAAGTCTCTAGACTGTTCTGTTTTCTCTTGAACTTGCAGCTTCCACATCTACCCACTATGATGGCTCTGATAATGGTGAAACAATTGTCTGTCTTGTCTTTTTTGCTCTAAATATAAATTTTGATTATTGGTTGTAGGAAACTATATCAAGTTGTCAGAAGAATGCAGGTCACATAGGATCCGTAACTTGACAATCATAATGTTGTGCGACGATTATTTATTCATCAATGAATTTATCCATTAGCTCCACTAATAATTAGGGAAAAAAAATGTGCATCTGTTTTAGAAATAGTACCCTGAAGCATGAGCTGATGTTAACCTATTTAGCATACCAAAGCTAAGTCTAAATTATTTTTATATTATTATTTTTGTTGATATGGGTCAATGGTACTTGAAAGGTCAATTAAGTTAGTGATTAATCTCTTAATATTTGTTGCAGAACACAAATATTCTAAGAGCCTTGATGGGATTAAATCAAAGATGTATTTGCTCCAATATATCTAGCTTGATTGACTTTTTTCAGCTGACCCTTCTTTGTGTTTCTCTTTCTTTCACAAACAATACAGGTTTTTTACACCATATTCAGATGTAATAGTTCAAAATATCAGTATGGTGCCATCATGCTATAACCTCAAAATGTCCAAACCACTTGCTTTTGGATTCTCAAATTTCATGCAAACCCCTTTTGTCTGAAGAAGCTTTAGCAAAAAGCAAAGTTTTACTGTCTCGTTTTAAAACATCACTACTGGAGTTGAAGCTTCAAGCATTTGTATTCCTAAAGAACTATTTATATTAATCCTTTAAACGTATAAGAATATTTCAGTTTTGTTTTGAGTGTCTGTTGCTAATATCAGATTCAAAAACCACTTTATGCATCTGTGTCAGTTCTACAGAGATAGCTTCATTATCATCACAATACTAGCTGTCGACGGTACACTGTATGAGACCATCTTGATGTTGGCAAATTACCCCAGTCTTTTCACATAACTGGATGACAAATCCCAAATTATGGTGGGTTGATTTTATAATTTGTCCTTCTTTAGGCGTGTTATTGCCTAAATGCGCTGTGGGAAAGAATCCTGCATTGGCAGGGAGATGGAGTGTTGACTTAATATAGGTCTTTGACGCCTGCTTACGTGTTGAGTTGCTACTGAAATGGGAACAGGTTGTTGATCAGAGTGGAAGTCCAAGCCTGGGACCAAAGTTACATATGACTTGGAGTTAAGTAATATTAGTGCAGTAGTTTTCTCTGTATTTTCTTCATATTTTCCATGTTATTTTTCAAAATGTGTGGTGCTTGGGAAGGAGATGTTTTTATGTAGGTACGGTGGTTTTTCTTTTACGGTGTACCGCCAGCTTGCTAAGTCTGTGCAATCAATAAGGGGCAATGGGAATTCTATAACTGTCATTAACTGGAGTGTTTATTAATTCTCAATTAGAGTGCTAATCAGTCTTACCTGTGCAAACTCACTGAAAGGAATGGGGTGATCCAGGTGTCACCTGAGGTGTATGACTAATGTGAGATCACAAACATTTTTTGGGGGGAGTAATTTGGTAAGTATAGGCAATCCTGTGCAAGATTTAACCCATATTAACTTTAAGACCTAAACTTAAGTCGACAGTTAAGGCTATGGATATTGCTGTAGTCATTTGGGTAACAATTAGCTTGGTATTTTAGAGTCGTTATTCTGTATGGGAACATTTTTAAAGATACAAGATGCTTCTTGCTTAAAAGAGCAAGCTGATGCACTTGCCACAATCACACAGGAAAAGAATGTTTTTCTCCAAAAGAACAGAGAGGAAAATTAGTAATCCTCAATAGGCCATCAAAGTTTGTGTATATGAAAGTTGTTAGAGAATCAGGGAAACACACTTGACCCCACAAGGGCCACTGCACACTTTTTTATTGTGAAGAGATCTGTTTTTATTGTACAACATTACTTTGGTTACTGTTGCATGTTAATGGGTGGCAGCTGTTCCATCTTTTACCACTATCAGTAGAGAAAGCCTTTTTGTACAATTTAAACATACACATATATTAGTCTTTGAAACAATTAGAAGAAAGTAGTACTTCAAAGGAGGAATGCCATGACTTAAATTGTATTTCACACAAAGGAAGAACAATTTCTGTAGGTAGGGAAAAAAATAAGACCATTTTACCACTGATGACAAAAAATGAAGTGTAGAGAAAGATAACTTTCTTTTATCCAGAAAGAATTTTACCTTATCAAATACTCTACTATAAACATGAAGGTCTAAGAAATTTAAAATGCTGCTGTGTTCCTTCTTACACCTACCTGCAATTTGCATCCGCTTTATGCCTCTGTGTTTTTTGACATTATAATCATTTAATGTGTGCTCTGTAGCTTTGAAAGGTAATTCACTGGCAGGGTTCTTGGCTACTAAATATCACCTGTTGCACTTAAACATTGGAGTTAAGTCAAATCATAACATATCTGGCTGTCTTCTATATTGGTTGAAAACAAACTTCCCAAACTGCAAAAGTAACCAGGAAAAGGTCTGTAGAAAACACATCTCTTTCTTAAAGGGAATCTACATAATACTGCAAAAACTGAAAATTCAATTTTTCTTTTCCCCATACCAAATGTTAAAATTGTATCATGGGAATGCTTGTTTTTGGTTGGGTTTTGGGTTTGGTTTTTTTCTTTTTCTAATATAATTTTGCATGGTGAAAAAACAGACAGAGCTGTTAACCAGTGTTCTTGTAAGACAAATAAGATGTTTAAAGAATGAACTTGAAACGCAAATTGTGCCTACTAATCCCAGACAGGTTCTGTGCTTCTTGTGTATATGATAATACTGGGAAGCTGACAATGGGATCAGTAAAGGAGGAGTATAACTGATGTGGCAGACAATAATACCAGAAGCAGTGTTGACATTACATATCATTAAGTATTCCAGCATTGTACCAGTTCCTGTTCTTTGCTCCTTCTCTTTTTTATTTGTTTGTGTGTTTGTTTTTTCCATATCTTAAATTTTCTTCTCTGCCTTCTTTTCCTTAAACCTTCTGCCTCAAATACATGTTACTTTATTTTTATTCTGGAATCATCAGAAAGGACCTAGCTAGAGTAAATCTTTACAGTTTCACCAAATGCTTTCCTTACAAAATAAATGCTCCCCTCTTTTATACAGCTTCAATTGATATGCAAAATTTGAACTCATGTAGCTCAACTAATAAATAAACCGATTTGTTTAGCCCCATCTGTGTGAAAATACAAATTCACACATACCAAAAAAAAAAAGCAAAAAAAAAAAGCTTGGCATCTTGGCTGAACGCTGTGGAGTCTTTCACAATCTACTTAATCCGGATTTTCATTTGCCCCTGCATGGTAGTTTCCTTTTATTCTTAGGCTCTCAGTGTTTTACTTTCGGACTTTTAGTAGTCTTGCTTTTCTGTGTATAGAGTGCTTAGCAGCTCCTCTCTAAATTAGCTATATCTGATACTAGTTCCATGAGCTTACTTCATTACAGTTTATAATTTGATCCAAAGTCACCTGCTAAAAGGAACAGACCTGATTTGTGCGAGAATATACACACTCATCCAGCCACTTACTCTTTTGTGAATTACAATAAAAATGCACCTCTCTGCTGCTCTGATAAAAAGGGTGATGTGCTATAAGAGATATTTTTTTGTAATCGGTAATATGAATCTGATGCTTTTGCTTGCTAGTGTTTGTTGCTATTCTCTCCTCTATAAGCATGTTTATCGAGGTCTACCGAAAGCCCAGAAGCCCATAGGTCAGAGAACAGCATTTTGATGGATTATGGGATTGTAACTGTCCCTGCCAGCTGACAGCTTTTATTGGCTGGGAGGATGAGCCTGTAAACCTTTATATAATTATTGTATTAAAGCCACTGTGCCTCTGTGTTGCTGGCGCTTGTTCAGGGATCAATGTGAAGATAATTTCAAAAATGAATAGTAAGTATTGATCGTCCCTTGGTGGAGCCTTATCAGTAGCTGAAGCAGACTACTGTAGATTATAACTTCAATGTCATTTATGATGATATGATACGTATTGCAGAGTAGCAATTTAAACAAAGGGCTGATTTAATTCACAATGGATTTTTGTAGCGTGATGGGTAATAAATCACAATCTGTGTAATTTTTAGAAATGAACACATGTTGGCAGTAGTTCAGGGCAGTTCCTGGGAGATCTGAAAATGACCAGGGAGGGCAAATATCAGCAGTGAACCCCTTCTGAATGATTGGCCCTTACTTGGTTCTGACATTCAGATGACCTTGGGGCCTCTGCTGGCAGCTGCTGGTTAATTTTCTTCACTAAGGACACAGTTTAACTTTCTATCTGTCTGCCAATTACCTGACATTTTCAACTTATCACCTTCTATTTTTTAAATTATTGGAGGCACATCCGCATTTTGACACTTTTTTAGGCAAGTATTCGTTTTTTGCCTGCTGCTAAGACATCTCTCTGCCAAGCCACTGTAATATCTCCTTTACTCAAGAAATTAATAGCTCACCTAACTGAGAGGTTAAAAAGCACAGACGTTACATGGAAGATTACAAAGCTTCCTTTCAGTTTAGCAACAAAATGTGGGTGTGTATATAAAAACAAATGATACCTGAAAAATCCCCCAGCCCAAGGTCGTTATCTAGCAACCGACAGGAAGTAGTTTAAACATGTGATATATTTTAGTTCTTCTTTTTCTTGCCAGAATTTTTTTTCAATTATCAAGAAATATCTCTTCTGAAGTAATGTGAAGAGATTGTTTTCAACTGTGCAAAGAACAAGTTCCCATGAAGCTCTTTGGTTGAAATGACTCTTATAGCCTGTAGATACTTCCTTAAGTGTTTTATGCAGCCCCTCATAGTCTTGCAAATGACTCTACCCAAGATGTGTCCCTTGTAAATGATGAAATACTAAATCAAGGTAGGTGTTTTTTTCTGAGTTTCATGTTTTTTAATTCAGCATGTATTGTTGGCTATATTTTTTTTCTGAATTAAAATGTATGTGCTTTCTTTTTTTATTATTATTCTTTTGGTAACTCCATAATTTCGTTTCTGCTGAAGTCCTGAAAAAAAACATTTATGGGTTTAAGAGAAAATAAACAATACGCTTATGGAGATGAGTCATAACATATAAAAATACTCAGGACTAATAAAAGATGATCTTTAATATTAACTTCTTTAAACACTTAAAATCAAAGAGCTGTTTAAGAAAAAGATACATATTGAGCACTGTGAGTCTTGAACATTATAGGAAGAATAAGGGACTAAAATGCCATCATTGTGATATGGAACCTTCTTTTGGAAAGCATTAAAGCATGTATATTATGCATGTAATTAAGTCTCATTAATGTAAGTCAGCCATGAGAATCTGCTTAAGTGCTTTCCTAGAAAGACGTATTAATTCCAAGCCACAGTGATGCAGTTTGGAATCAGAACTGGTCTGTGCTAGGTTGTTTTGCAGAATTACTGTAAGTATGTGTGACTAAATGGTGTGGGGGTGTTTTTGGCACACCCCGCTGTGTGGTTATCAACACTAGCAATGTTTACTGAGCTTGGTTTTAACACATAAAATTTCATCCTGAACATCACAGAGGGTCTAGCCTTCCTTGTTCCAAACAAACTATTACATTGCATTACCAGAGCAATTTATGGGAGACTATGGATAACCCACGGTGATGAAGATATTATTTTCTACAACTGGGAGTAACTTTCTCCATTTCTTCCTTCAAAAGTTCTCTGGAGACTAATTACTGCCTGGAACAGGAGTGTTCAAGTTTGGAGACCTACTGAATTACTGCTCTTCCAAATGATTTTCCCTCTACAGAAAAATAAATAGTTACACATCTCCTTTAAGTGACATATTCAGTTGGTCATTGAGATAAGAAAAATTGAAGGAACTTAAATATTTTTTTAGAAAAAGGGGAATGGATGTTATAGCCAGAGATGACATATGAGGGCTCAAGGATGATGTATTTGGACAAAGGCAGTTTGGTCTACACAACATCAAATTTGCAGTAGTTTCCAAGTCTTCAAAGCTGTCTCCTCAGCTATCAGTGTGAAATGAAGTGGATCTATGTGTAGAAGGAGGAACCTGTCACTGGAGACCCAATATTCATACCTAATTTGATGAGTTAATTTTGGATTAACTCTAATCTTATCATGTGGACTGAATTCACAGTAGCAGCTGGAGAGCACTAAATATAGTGTACTTGAGTTGCACCAGAAAAGTATCCATCCATGTGTTTGTTTAACCACTGCACAATGCAAACCAAAGCACGATAATGGGAGGCAGTCAAGAGGTAAACTTCAGAAGTGCGCTGCCAAACTAAAACATTGGTGGTGTCCTCCTAATGTCTAGCCATCCCTCATTACATTCCAACACTCCCATGGGCTGTGCTCATAAAAGAATGCAGAACATAAGATTTCCACATCTTGAGAATAAGTGTGACTTTCTTGAACACCCAAAGTAGCTTTAATTCTTTCTATATTTGAATATAATTCCTTTACTCTAGCCCCAAAATTTGCAGATTTTTTCTTTATTTTACTCATTAAAAACCAGTCTCATCACTAGGACATTCACTGGTGTGCTGATTTTTCACTCCAGTGGATTGTATTTGAGAAGAGGGGTTCCTTAATGGCCTAATGTGACACATTAGAGATTGAGAAGAGCCTCTCTATTGAGGCAAGATAGCATTTCCTTTCCACCAGCCTCTCCTGCTGTGCCAGACTCTTGCTTTGGGCACCCACATACTGCATGTTGTGGTATTACTGGTGTCTCCCCGAGTAACTGGACACTGCAGAGTTCTGAGTGGCTGAAGGGAGGACCTCTATCAACAATTCAAGTGCTAAGTATAAAATCTATTGTAAACATATAGCAGTGTTAAAAAGTAAAGATATATTTATAAACTAATCCTATATAACGACACGTAAATGGGTTGCATTCTCGATATCACTAGACCTGGTGGCTAAAATACTTCTTTCCAGAAGTACTGATTTAATTAAACTTAAGCATTTTATTAGAATGGATTGATCTTTCACCAATTTTTAGTGGGAATTTTTAAAACCAGATTGATTTATTTTTTCTAAACTTTTCTTGTCTTCATAAGTAAGAAAGAACTAATTTTTTTTGTTCTTTGGGGTTTTTTTTTCTGTTAGAATCTCACAAATTTATGTTCACCTCCTCTTAATTTTAGTGGGGGTTATTCAGGATCACTGATGGTTTGCTTTGATAGTAAACAGGAAAATTTTTTATTACTAAATCTAGCTCTCTCTCACTTTTCTCATTATTGAAAACTATTTTGTAGATGATTTATGTGAATATACAGAACTTCATTAAAGTTCTTTGATTATTCAATCTTGATTCCAGGACAAAAATATTCGGACTAGAGACCTTGGTTGAACAGTGCCTTTGTTGTCCTCATCAGGGTAAGCGTACATTGCAATTAATATGCTTATCAGTATTTAAAAGTAAGAAACAAATGCGCTTTCCACAGATCAGCATTACTGTCCAAAATGCACAAAGACAGTTTATATATATAAAATATAGATATAGACAAAGACAGTATATACCTATATATAATATACATATATGTATGTATTTCTTTTATGTGGATGTCCACTGTGAGGACTGTGCACTGTGAATGGGGACTTTTCATTTACTTTTGCATTCTCCAGGATGGGAAGAGGAGAAGGAAATTACAATAATTATTATAATGTTGAAAAATTGATACATTAAAGTTGATGCCCTAAAAAAAAAAAAAAACCCACAAATTTTGAAACAATAAGTGAAAATAAATTCATTTTGCCTTCAGTGGAATTGTTATAGTCACGGAATTTAGCTTGGAGGGGACCTCCCAAGGTCACCCCAGTCCTGCCTCCTCCTCAGAGCAGGTTCAGTTGCAACAGGTTTTTCAGGGCCATGTCCAGGATAGTTCTGAGCAGTTGTGAGAACAGAAATGTCAAATTTCCACTGGGTACATATGCCAGTGTCACCCACCTTCATGGTGAGAAAAACTCCCCATGCCCAATATTTTGCCAGTTTCTTATGTCCTCTCACCATGCACTTCTGAGAAAGGTCTGACTACACCTTCTCTGGGATCTCCCATTTGAGAATAGTAGACAGCAATAAGGTTTCCCCTGACCCTTCTCGCGAAGCCCATATTCTTCACCTTCCCGTGTATATCTTGTGCTCTGACCCACTGAATGCCTTGGTGGCTCTCCACTGGGCTTACTCTATCGCGACAGTGTCTTCCATAAACTGGGAAATCTAGTCTGGACACGGCATCCCTGAAGTAGCCTCAAAAAGTGGCATTTAAGAGAGACTTTTTTTTTTTTTTTATCAAGTTAATGTGTCTGTAGTAAAGTAGTGTTATTCTGAACACTCAAAATGGTTGACATGGTTGCCTCACTAATCACTGAGGTTGTGTCTGTCCTGCTTCTCTCTGGATTATTCTTAGAACCAAAGTATATTGGCCAGCTAAATTGCCTTTACTTCTCCTTCATTGCCAGAGCGATGCTAAAAAGCAAAGAGACAAATGAGAAACATGAATCCAGGTTTTTTCATTCAGCCTGCCCTTCACGTATCCACAGCATCTTGATGCTCTATTTTGCTTTGCTATCTCTTTTCTCTCTAGATTTTTTTTCCTGCAAAGACCTCTGCCCCATTTTTATTCCACCTATCCAATGTCCTAAAATATGAAATTTTGTTACAAAGGGTAAAATGGTCAGCATTTTAAAGTCTGTATTGCTTCGTGATTCTGTCACTGAAGAAAAAATGCCTGCTGTATCTCTTAAAAGACCCATTTTAATTAATTTTAACTTAAACTCATCAATCTACTTGTAAAATTGGAAATTTAAGTGTGCATCCCTTCAGACAGAAATTTCTTATACAAAACTTAGTTTTGAATCTCTACTTCAACACCCAAGTTAGCTGTAACTATATAATGGAGAGTGATGCTTCCTATAGAATGTTTTTTAAACATTTATGCTAAATGCCTGTTGACCTTTAACTACAGCATTGTGAATTCACCATGCAAGTTATTGCATAAGTTAATGAAGCCTTAAATTGGGAGATTTTAGAAGATTCTGCTGGATTTGGTAATACAGTAGGAAGCTGTTAAATGTGTAATTCTCCTTTACAGTGAATGATTTTTTTTTAATTGGGCTTTTAAACAACTAACGTAGCTACCTAGTGTATTGTTCCAAATACCATTTTGTGGGAACTGGGATGAGTGGTTTGTCTCAAACAGTCTGTCTTGCAAGATAACAGAACCTGCAGAGGCAGGATAAAGTTTTGTGGACTGCATCATACCTCACAAGGGGCTTGATCTGCAAGCGTCTGCGGGGCATTGGACTAGGGCCTCAATCCTCCCAAGGTTGGAAGGTACTGTAGACTCTTGATCTGAAAGCAGCTGCTCTGACAAACTGGAAATTATGCTTCTTCATTTGATAAACCATCTGGACACTGTCCTTGCAAGGGCAGCCCCTCATTCAGTACCACCCAGATAACCAGGATCCTGTCCTTTCCTGATAAGGAACTGTGACAGGCAAGCGGGGCCCAGTGGAGGCAGAGTGCCTTCTTGCTCAAATCCAGTGTGAGGCCGCTGAATGGGGTCATTGTTTCATCAGCCCAGTTGGGGGGGTCAAATGACCACTTGGAACCTCTATTCCCCACTGACTCATTTCCAGAACACTCTGCAACTCAACACTGAATCTCAGAAATAAGCTAGGCCTCCCTGAAGGGTGGGGTCAGGGAGCTTAAAAGATGCAGATTCGAGACATCTGGTGCATGCCCACTATCCAAGGACTACAACTTTATGATGAGTTATGCTGGATCCCTGGGTGACGATACCTTCTTATTTTTCTCTATTACTCTCTTTCTCAATCTCTGCTTCTCAATTTCTAACCTTGTTCTCATCATACAATAATATTTCCAGTTTGCTAAATTCTACTAGTTGTAATCCATTGCTCCAAATACATAGTGTAGCATGGTTTTGTTTGCAAACTTTATAATTCTACTGGCTTTCAAGTAAAGTTGTGCTTTGCTTGAACCTCCTAGGTAATTGTTGTTATTCCTGAGAACTGCACGGAGTATTGCAGAAGCTAATCTCGCCAGTGTGGTTGTTAAAAGAGACTAGGGAAGAGAGGATTAACCTGGCCCTCAGGGCAGGCAGCAAAGGTTAACTCTGCATGTACCTATCTGCTGGGATGGGACAGACAAGTTTGAATCTCCCTGGTTTGCCTGCCTGGTGGGACATGACACCTACGAGGGCTCCTCTAGTATGTAAATGCTGTCTTTTATTAGCTAATATTGACTTAGTCTGTTGAAAGGATCAAATTTGTGAATTAAAATCTTTCATACTTTGTATAAAATTCCAACAAGAACAACATTAGAAGAATAATTATAAAGTATTTCTATGAATACTTTAATTCCTTGTACACTGCATTTATAGGTCTTTTTGTTTAAGCTTTTTTTAATTTTTTTTTTTTAAATTGGGCAAAGTGAGAATATGGTTTTAGATATTTTTGCAAAAGGATAAGCTGGAAAGACAAGAAACTTCTATCACTTTATTCTTCCTGTAGTCTCTATAGGCTTAGGCACACTCAAAAATGGTTTCCATTTTGATTTGATCACATTTGCTTTGTACTCACTTTGTAAAGGAGGCGGTGATTAGTTATTCTAGTTATTCTAGTTGATCAAGGATAGAATTATGTGTGTGTTGAATAAGTCAAACTGATTTGGTGTGCAGATTCTTGCATAGCAAATGAGCAGAAAAAGTGCAAGTCAAATCATACTTTTTGAACCTGGCTGGTGATAAGAAATTAATATTTGGATAGACAGCATATGAATGTACAATATAACTTTTGATGTTGCAGGTATTTGCTCATGTTAGTCCCTCAAATTAACTTAGTTGACTTTTGATAGTGCCTCTAGCACAGTAATGCTCTCACTGAATTCAAGACATTTGAATAGAGTAACTCTGCAATGGTTTATTCAGTCTTCCTTCTTCTACACCTGCCTTTTTTTGAGAAATGAGACCTTAGCATCATTATCCAGGAAGACGAGTCATGCAATACAAACAAACAGTGGTGCAAGCTTGGAAGCGTAGAGATAGTTGTTTGCAACAGTTTATATCTTGAGTGAAGATCTTACTGTGGTTCTTGGAACAATATATCCTGTTGCCAGAGCATGAATAAACTAATTGTACTTTAAGTAGCGCGTTTTATAAAGAATTAGCCTTCTTGGTATAAATGGAGCCGTGATTTAGTAATAATCTCAGTCATTATTTGCTGTGGAGTATGTTTAGTATTGTACTCATAAGTCACCATCTCTATTGATATCAACAGTGAAATTACAATGTAATCAGTGTAGGACGTGGAGCTTATGTGACTAAAACAAGTGTACTTAATCAGTCTGGGCTCAGTTCATGAAGCACTGTAATGTGCCCTTCTCTATGCAACATGCTTTCTCAGTTGCACAATTGGTCCAGCAGAAGAGGAACCATAGATCATTTTTGTACCTAGTTTTGCGATAGCTCTCCTGAAACACTGAATTAAGTAGGATTTGGAGTAATACTTATTCCTCCCTAATCTCACTACCTATGGAATTGAATGCACAGGTATTTTGTACAACACAAACTAGTATGCCCCGTCGTATCATCAAAATTCCCAGCACTGAATGTGTCTTGGTTACTTTCAGTTACGCTTGTATTTTGGGAAAGGCTTTACTACACTCTGCCATAGAAATACCAGCCTAACCAATTAGGGGTAGCGAAGGTAACCAAACTCTCTAGTTTCAGGAAATGCATTGCCAGATTTACATGTGAAAAATGGGGTGGTAAACACTCCCATCTGTACAGCCCCACAAGCTGCTTTTCTGTAGGCTGAGATCTTATACCTGTTCCCTAGTTTCTTTCATTGTCATAGTTTTGAACTCCTAAACAGGTCATCTTCTGAATAACTTCTATCAAGGCTGAAGTAACTGTCATACATTTTTTTTTAAAATCTGCTTTAAATACAGAGCAATAGTTATTACTTTAATTGAGCTGTTCAGTAGAGATTTCTGAATACTTAAGTCCCGGGTTTAGTCCTGATTATGACTAGAGCAGGAATAAAAAGCAAATATGATGCATACACAGATCAAAGTGAAATTAATATTAAAAGATTTAATGTTGAAAATGTATCTGGCATTTTTTGGTTTTATGGTCCCTTGTGATCTTGAGCTCTGCATGCTGTTCTCCTACACTATTTTTTTATATATTATATAGTCTGCATTGTAATTCTGTTAATTGCAGGTAGAAAATTTCCCCTTGCTCAAAATCAAAAGATAATGGAGTTTTCCTAGAAAGGTTTTCGTCTGTTCTTGGAAAACCACACTTAACTCTGCTCTGAAAATCTGCCCAACAAAGAAAAAGAACTGATGTCATGGGCTTTCACCTCAGCCAAAAAGCAGTACTCATAGTTTCTGTCAATACAAAAAGTAGTCAAATGTCAGAGATTAGGTCTGGGAGTCAGCACAGCTTCTGCTCATCAGGGGGACAGCACCTCACTGCAACGCTTCATGAACTACCTCCTCTGCTCTGCTGGTGGCTGCACCAAAGACAATGTGGTAGCTAATGTCTAAGAGGAGCTTCTGGGAAATTTCTAAGTGCCTCTCTCTGTAGGAACTTCTCTGCCGTTCTTTGACTACAGAGTTCTATCTTGTCTAATCTTGTGTAAGTATGGGCTCGCACCCACACCACTCAGTTGTCTCTTGCTACTCTTTCCTTTCTCCATAGAAGTTTTATTGACAAATCAGTTTGCTATTAGGCTTCACTGTGGAAAAAAACAAACCACCACCACACCAGCATGAGGGAAGTGGATGCACCAGGTCTCACTTGTCCATGACAAACCTTCCATCTTTTCTCTCCTTTGTTTAATACAGTGAGATCAGAACAAGATGGGTAGGTGGTCAGCTGTTCAGTAAGTTATTCTCAGGCTGCTCATGACTCCTGTTATACAGTAATGAGCATGAGCAGCATAAATCTTGTGAGCAGCAGCTGCTTTTCCATATTTCTTCGGTTAAGTTTATCTTCAAAGCACAGCACCCAAGCAGAGACAGAAAAAGAGAAACAGGATCTGAAACGATTTGTGAGAAAAAGAGGGTGTGTTATTTTCTGACAGGAGGTTAATGGAGAAATCTGTTCCCAACATGGTACTGAGTGTTTGGTAACAGTGGTATGTGCATGTATATGCAAATATTATATAACCACTGGTAACAAAAACCATCACACAGGGGTACAAGAGAAGTTTTTAAAACATTGTTGACAGAGTGTAAAGTACTTTGTTTTGAAAGATACTAAATCTGTTAGTATGGAGACACATATACAGAAGGTGAAAAGATTTGCTGTCTGTGCTCACCGGTAGCAAGGTTCAGGGAAATTGTCAAATACTTCTCCCAAGTACGTATTTGACATTCTTAAGAAGAATTTATAAGAGAAGCAATACAATACAAGCAATGAACATATATGAATTCAAACTATGATATATGTAACATTTGGGAAAACTTCCATTCTAAATGTAAATTCAAACTTTGCTGATCTTACAAATTTTGGGCTTCAAAGAAATCAGAAAAGTCTCGTGTGATATGTTGGCTGTTCAGTGTCAGATTCTTTCTTACACTTGTGCTTTCAGTTGCCGATAGACTTCACCTGACGTTCATTCAAACATTAAGGCCAGTGTAGTTTATTTGCTGCACAGTGAATTTCTCATAAGTGTTTTAGTAGAATTCAGATATTAGATGACATCTTCAAGGCAAAAGCATTGGGAAAGGCAGCATAGTTTTAAATATGGGACCAAACTTTTATTATTTCTTTCAAATGACTCATGACTATAAAAATATTCTCCTTCTTAAGTATGGTGGAAGGCATGAAAAGGAAGCTCATTGTGCTATCTATTGCAAGAAATCATGAACAGTTCTATTTAGTAATCATTTTGTAATACCTTTCATATCAGTAGAGGTCTGTACAAGTTGCATGGTATGAAAAACGATTTGGTCCATTTTGCTTTTATTGCCCTTTCCAGTTATTTTAGGTTATAGCTTACTTTGCTTTTTAAAGAGAAAAGCCTTAGACCTTTTGTTACACTTCTTCAGGAAAGGAATAGAGATAATTTCAATGATAGGTTTTTTTGTGGGTTTTTTTTTAATCTCAAGATAATGTGAATGAATGTTTATGGCAGTCTATAATCATTTTTCCATGCTTTGTTCCTTGTTTAGCCTTCAAATGCAGTATTTATCAGTCTGCAGAGCAAAACTATGTGCATGCCATATCATTACTAGCTCAGGGGGAATCATTCGAACCAATGTAATTTACTCAATATTGGTCAGTTTGACTCCTGACCCTAGTCCCCTGACAGTGTATCCTTGGCAACCTCTGATGTGTGTTAAGTCAGGATGTGCTTATTGGTCTCATCTGTGACAGCTTGCTAAAGGCTGCTTAACATAGCCTGGTCTTTTCAAAAGAAAATTAAAAATCCAATAATATACTTTATTTTGATCATACAGGTATTTATACAAAGACAGAAGCAGTAAGCTCTACTTTTGGTTCTGTAAATCTATTTCCTATTTGAAATGGAGGAAAGTTTTAGAAGAAAACAAAATGGAGGTTTGGGACAATATTCACAAGAAAAAATAATGTGGGGATTATTCAATCAGTTGTCTTTGTGAGACATTTGGGAAGTTTTTATGTTCCATTGCTACTTACACATCTCAAAGGTGGAAGATGAGAATTGTTCTTGAAATACATACACCATTGCAAAGCTGGTTAGAGTACATTAATGTAAATAAGAGGAGACCTTGTTCATTGATCTAGAAAGAAGTCCCCTGCATTGTTTTACTGGTTTTGCACCAGTCATGAAAAGAAGCAGCTGTACAAATTTTGTAGTCCTGAAAAGAAGCAGCTGTACAAATTTATCCAGGAACTTCCTGATTTCTCTTACCTGGTATAGACTTGATGTAAAACTAACAAAATGTGATGTTTTGTATTTCTGGAAGAAGAAGGCTTTGACTATACATCTCAGTGTTTTTTGCTTGCCAGTGCCTGGTACGATCCAATTAACCATGACCAGTGAAGAAAAATCTAACTAAAGCTGCATTAATCTTTCACCAAACAATCCAGATTCGTAGTTATGTAAATGATACCAAGGCTTATGGTCTGTGTGATCCTGAACTGAGCATGCTGCCACTGGCACAGGGGATCCTTCTGCTACCCCAGTGCTCTGCCATGCAGCTGTGCACACCAGCATGGATATCCTATGAATAGACAGGAATCAGCAACAACAAAAATATATAAACACTAACAAAAACCTGAAAAGAGAAGGTGGGTAATCTGGCTTGTCAGACCAGAGAGGTGGGAATTCTTTTAACTACTTTGTAATTTTGTGGGAAGCCTACCTCTTGAAAGCAGCCTCTGCCAACAGATACATTATCTTTTATTATCAGAATTATTTTATTATCAGTAATTTATTGCAGGTTCTTTCATTAATAGGACACAATAATGTCTCATGCTTTTATTGTATGTACTACTTGGGGCCTGATTATACAGCTGTTTGCCATTTAGATATCAAATCAAGAATTACTTTAGAAGATTATGAAACTGTTGGGAATCTGCCACAAGTTTTCTGTTGTTAAGTATATTTAACGAGTTTTCAAAATACTAGATTGAATTATGTTATTAATTATTTGTTTTTATTTTATGTTTTCATTCCAAATCAGCAAATGATGTAATACCTTAGGAAAAAAACCCAATGTTTAGATTCTAAAGAGATGTAGCAAAGTGCTTCAAGGGAAAGTCTTATTTAAACCAACACTCAGGAAAGCAGTATTAACTTTAGACACCTATTTCACTTTTTTGTATTGTAAGTTGAGGTTTCTGTTTTGAATGCCTCTTGTCCCTTTCAGTAACCATCATCCAGCACTTCAGTGATGTAATTATTCTCCATGCTGTCTTTAATGAGGGTGTATAGCACTAATGCATTCCTAGAATGCATTCTGGCTACTAACTAAAACAACAATCCTGTGCAAATATTTGTATGAGGTTGTGTTTTAAAACTTGTTATATTAATGAAGTGAATTTTATCTAGGTAAACTTAATTAGACGAGTTCGCCACGCTTGAGATCTGAGATGTGGCGTAGGGATTTTTGGTGTAGTTTTTTTGTGGTCATTGTGGTTTGTTTGTTTTTTTCATTATTACTTTGTTTTAAACTTTTATTACTTCTCCAAGGTGAGTCCTTTCCCACAGGGCTGCCCTGGTGTGGGTCACTTCTATGGGGTGCAGTCCCAAATCATAGAATGTCTCTTAGTCTCTCAAGCCCAGACTGCTCCAGCCTGGTCCCTCATGGAGTTCACAGTACACCCTCCCCTCCCCTCCCCTCCCCTCCCCTCCCCTCCCCTCCCCTCCCTTCCCCTCCCCTCCCCTCCCCTCCCCTCCCCTCCCCTCCCCTCCCCTCCCCTGCTCCCACCGTCTCTCTCATCGCTGTGTCTCTGTCTCTCTCTGCGGGCTGCAAGTGCTGGCAGAGGCTTACTCCCATGCAGGTCACAGTGTCTTCTGTATGTCTCGACCTACTCCAGCGTGGGGCCTCTCCACGGGCTGCAGGTGTGGTCTCGGCCTTTTCCATGGGCTGCAGGGGGAAACCCGCTCCACCATGGGTTTCTCCACAGGCTGCAGGGGCATCTTTCTCTCCAGCACCTGTGTTCTGCAGCCACCCCTGCAGCCCCCTCTCCTCCACCAGAACCCAGCCATGCAAAACGACAACATTAGTAAAGATTAATTTTGTTTTTTTCAGTTTTCTTTCCTGGATGGAAGCACTTTAAGGCCTGTGTTTTAAGGACCTTCACACATTTTTTCTTTGCATCCTACTTGAACTAGGAACCTTAGATAATTTCTCTTTAGAAGGCTTCTCTTTATAAGGTTTTACTGCAACTGACGACTAAGAACCATGCAGCTGGTCACTCAGTCCCAATAATGGGATAGGAGAGAGAATCAGAATGGTAAAAGTTACGAAAACTCTTGGACTGAGATAAAGATAGTTAAAGGTAAAGCAGAAGTTGTGCCCACAAGCAAAGCAAACCAGAGAATTCATTCAGAATTTCCCATCGGTGGGCATGTATTCAGCCATCTCCAGGAAAACAGGTTGCCATCCTGGCTGTGTCCTCTCCTAACTCCTTCTGTACCAACAGCCTACTTAGTGGTAGGGTGATACCCAGAAAAGGCATTGGCTCTGTGTGTGACTCAACACTGCTCAGTGGCCACTAAAACATCCCTGTGTTACCAGCACTGTTTCCAGCACAAATCCAAACTGCTGCCCCATACCATGGAGAAAATTAACTCTGTCCCAGCCAAATACAGCACTAAGGCTTACCATATATGTATATAGAGACATATTCTTGTAATATGCTTCTGAAATATTTTACCACCTAAGATATTGAAATAGTTCTAAAAATTAAGATCGTAGAATAAAGTATTAAACAGGTTTAGAGCGCTAGTATGAAATCATTATTCTAAGTGGCATACACCAAGAAATTTACTCTCATAAACTATTATGTACTTATCAATTCTATATTGGGGAAAGAAATACTGTCCATATCCTAGTATTTACAATACCAACCCAAGCTTTATATAAAATGGTTCAGATGCTTTATTTGTATTGTATGCGTGTAAAAAGTATAGGAATTAATGAAAATCAATAACAACTGTCCTGAATTTTCAGTTTTCCGATATAGATACAGTTTTACTTATTTAAATTTTTAGGAAATTTTAGCATTGCAAACTGTGATTGTTTGTTATGACCAGTCTTATTTTATATGTTGTTTGTTTTGTGGGGTTTTGTTTGGGTTTTTATTTTTCCTAATACAGCGTAAGCTATCATGGGCTCTTAGAAATTACCTCTTTATTTATGTATAAGCATATGGTTAATGATGCTAGCAGGCTGGCGGTTTTTTACTAACTGCAACTATATGTGTTGCATGACATAAAATGACTAAGGTAAATCTAGTCACCAGTAAAATGAATTTAACCTGCTTCTTCTTATACCTAAGAAGAAACGGTATAAACACTGAGATTCTAGCAGATACAAGTTTTCACTGAAGTCCATGAGAAAGTCCTGGGGATCTGCTTCATGGATGTTAGGAGAATCAGGACTTTGTTTAGGGAGTATTACACTTGCTCCTTGAATAGCTCATAAAATGTCTTAAAATCTGAGGTAGATATAAATATGCCAAAGTTCCAGTCATACCTATGCTGTTTCAGTTTTTGTCAGCACAAATAGTAAATTATGTTTAACCATAAAATCCAAGAAATAAAAGGAATTCTATGAGATTTGTTCCAAGTTATAAGTGCAATCCTTTATTAGGAATAAAGGTAAAACTTAAGTAGCTAGTTTCATTAAAGAAACTAGCCAGCACTGGGAGACACATTTTAGCTGTGCTTTTGGCCACCAGATCTCTCACTCTGAAATGGCTTCATGCACTCAGCTTTACGAACTTGAAGCTATATTAAGTCTAGTTCACTAACGTGAAGCTGTATTGTCTTTGAGGACTACAAGTTACTAAGGGATCATGTGCACCCACTCACAATATAGGAGTATTTTTTAATATGTGCTTTGCTAATTTCTTCCAAGTTAAACCACAGCCCTCCTACAGACATACCAAACAACAAAGCTGAAGTCATGACAGTAGTAAACAATCTGTTTATTCAGCTTTTGGTATTAGGCAGAGGACAAAAACAGGTAATCATCGTCTTATTTCCAGAGGTTATCCAGGGTGATATGCAGCACAGGCTTGCCTGGTTCTGAAAACTGACTGTAATAAGCAAGTGTTTGACTGCTTTATATACAGTATGTATGGAACTGTAACTTTCTCCCCATTTTTATAATATTTCATGTAAGAATAGGGGGATGCATTTCCAGACAAAATGTGACAATGTATGAGCAGGGATAAATATTGTGCATCATCTAGCAAAAAAGAAATGCCAGCATGCAGGTATTATGTATGTGAAAGTGCGCCTAACTGAAATTAAAAGAAAATAAAGAGTGCTTTTAGCAAGTCCAACTTGTCTGAGAAGATTGAACTAGTGAGATTACCCTTTCATCAACACACACACATTCTTTCTGTCTCACACACAGACACACATACAAAAACAAACTTGTAATGAGTGGGTACTTTATCAAGGCCTCCCTCCATCCTTCATTAAATGACAGAAAATTGCTCTTTGCTGAGTTTGTCAATGCAGCTTTCCCTCCCAGAAGCCCATTTGTTTCACATGCTAGCACAGAATATTGCAGAAATTTGCAGATTTTAAATGACAAATGTGTCGAAGTTTAGCCAGTTCCAAATCATTCTTTTCTTAGACTGACTACAAGGTACAGTAACTCCCAAAGCTGGACTGGAATTTTTATTTTAAGTAGATCTTACTACTTCAGCAGTAAAACAGTATCGGACTGCGATCTTCTCCTGTTTGACAATGTCCCTAAAGGGTTCTTTTGCTCCAAAAGCCTTTTCTCTGTACCTTACATGATAGATGTAGCCATTCTAAACTAAAAGCACGAACAAAACAACAAATGCATTCCTTTACTGCAGCCCCTCTATTCTTTATTGAATTTGTC
This sequence comes from Gallinula chloropus, assembly GCF_964237585.1. Classification (NCBI taxonomy): domain Eukaryota; kingdom Metazoa; phylum Chordata; class Aves; order Gruiformes; family Rallidae; genus Gallinula; species Gallinula chloropus. The sequence goes on from NC_140086.1 coordinate 99,697,017, forward strand.
ATTTTATTAATTGCACTTACATGTAATGGAGATGAAAGGATGTTTTTTATGAGATAAAAACCTAAAGGTTTGACACCATGAAAGGAAAACTGTGCTTTCTAGCACCTCACAGGACAGAAGGCACTTACAAATAGCAGCCGCTGCATTGCTTTGTTAGAGTAACACTTTGATGTGTAGGATTATAATCAATGTAAATTATTGAGTTTTGCTACTGTGCTGTGTTGAAGGTATAATGCGTTACTTTGTGCAGCCATTATTTATTCATACCAAGAAATTAGCTGCATAACATTTTTCCCTGAAATTCCATTTTAAAGGTGAATTTGTAAATATAAATTTTAGAACCTCTCTGTGAATCCTGTGTCCTGATTTCTAGGTTTCAGTAAACACATACCAGCATTTACGTATGCTATGAATTTCAATGCAAACAAATGGAGAAGAGTTTTAGGACAGAGCCTGCAGCATGGCATGTCCTTTAATTGCCATTTACATAGCAGCAGAATCATTAATTTCTAATTCACCTATTATTCACTCTCTTTAGTATGCTGTGTCAATGTCAGTTTTGGGGCAGCAGAATAGATGTGGCTCTGCATTGCTTTTGCAACCTACTTTTGTGTGTGTGTTTCCTTTTCTTCTCTTAATGCTTTTTTGACCTTAGTAGAATACTACTTCGACATAGGCAGTTAAAGCCTCTTGTTTGGATATGATTTATGGTGCTACATTAACCCTTCATTGACCTAGAAATGCCCTAATATTAAAACAGTTTGACACACCGAAAATCAAAAGCCCTTTTATTGGAAGTGCTATTGTCCGCATCATAAGTTTCCCCAATGTGATGCCACTGTTACACCATCAATTTCCTACCGCTATTGAACACTGTATTGAAAAACTAATGGACAGAATCCTTTGTCATTTCTGTCCCAGTGACCAGCAAATAGCTCAGTGAAAGTCTTCCCCTTCATATCACTTCAAGGCATTTCGAAATGACACATCGAAGATACTCGCTTAGCATTTTATTAAAGGCAAAGGCGGGCTGGATCCTGCTGGGCTCCAGGTAACACCTGCCACCAGTCAGCTCCCACAGACTTCAGCGGAAGCTGGAAGTGCGCAGTGCCTCTGCGGGGCTCCAGCTAGAGCCCCTGTCATGTGAAGCTGCGATACCATGTTCATATTTGCTAGAAGGAGAAATAAATCCTTGTAGATTTTCTAGCATTTAACACTAAACAGTTAATAGAGCTAAATGTTTAAGTTCAGTCAACTGTAGCTATTATAAAGGCTTATTAATTTACAAATGAAATAGTTTTCTGTGGCTGGGATAGTAGCCTATTGCTTTCTGTAGAAATGTTTAATGAATGTTTTCTATTTAAGCCCACAGCTTTTAACATGGTTTTGAAAACCCTTAATGCATTTTGTTATAAAGCTGCTTGATTATAAAGTGCTTTTCCCTACTGGAAATGAATATATTTCTATTTTCAATTTATGTTATTAACTGCTACCTCTTCTTTGTTGCACTTTGGCGCCTAGTAGGTTTTAAGAAAATGTATTATATTTTCACAAAATATTTATAGTATTGTTAGTGATCTTTGCCTCTTTGGTTTTGTGACACTCTGAAATCCAGTCCTGAACAGACTACAGGAAAAGTTACTGTAGTTGGGTATACAGACATTCTCTATTCAGAAGTTAAACAACCTGTACAGCAGAACAGTTGGGGTATTTAATTCGTTTTGGTAGTAGGTTGCTCTTGCTTTTTGATCTGTATTTCTTCACCACTGGTTACCAATATAAACTCCTTTTCTGTAGAAAAACTCGTCCTCTGTTCAGCTGACCTAAAATAATCATGAATTTGATTTGGCTTTTGTGAGAGACAACTGTTCTTTGCTAGTTTAAAAGCTTGAGAGGTCTACTTAGTGCATAGACTGGGCAGGTCATTTAGAAAATGGGCTGGTTGCACCTTGAAGCATCAGGGAAAGGTGCCAGCTGGAGTCCAGAGCAAGCATTTTATCTAATTTTTTTCCCATTTGTGGTTACACGTATTTCCTGGCACCTCTGGGTTCACAGACCTCCTACTGTTGACTTTTGAGTGCATAGGCGCTTGAATTATACCCTCTAAGCTGTCTCAGTGTTGCGCTCGCTTTGTGATGAAAGGTGACATTTCTCATCACTATGAGGTATACCTGGACTCAGAGACACCACACGGGTTTCTTTCCTGGCTTAGCACAGTTCAAAGCTACTGTCTCTTTCTGTAGGATTAACCTGGGCCGTGTGGATGAGTATCATGGTCTCTGAGTGTGCGTGAGGAGCAGAGGTCTGTCCACACCCGTTAGATCTGTGTGCAATTACATTCCAAAAATCCAGATTAATTGAAGTCAACAGATTTATAAAAGATTTACACGTATACAGCTGTTAGAAAATCAGGAACTTGCTTCCTCCCAGTCTGTTCCCACTGCATGATGAAAAGTGTTAAAATTCTGCCAATACTTATGGTCATATCTGCTTGAAAATTCACAAGAGAATGAGTGATATACTTTCATATGGGATAATCGCAAAAGAGGATGGTTTGAAATCTCTTAAAAAAGAAATCAGGTTTTTGCAAATCTGGCAATCTGAAAATTTATCATAGGTGTTGGTGACATTTCTGATTCATCGTTATGGAACGTCCATACATCTTCAGCATTTACGGAAGTTAATGTAATGATGTAAAGCAAAAATAATGCTAAGAGAAATTCACAGAATCACAGAATCACAGAAAAAAACAGCAGCTGACAAGTGATATGCAGTTTATATGTTATAGTAAAGCATCACAACTAGAGAGAACAACTCCATCTTTCCTCATTATGTAAAAAACCCAATATTTACCCTGAGAATTTGGCTGTCAGTGTTTAATGTCATATTATGTACATATCATATATGGAATATATTATATCACTATGACTCAGTTATGCAGTCCCTAGAGAAAAAAAACCCATAGATTTTTTCCCCACAATTTCTGTATGAAAGCTTTTATAATATCAGAACTGTAAATATCTAAAGATTTAAAAAAATCCTTGTTTTTTAAAATATTGCTTTCTTAGAGAGTAATGTGTGATTATGTTTGGGTTTTTTTGCTGGACAGTAGTGTGGGTGCTGTCTGTGCAAACAGGAGAGGAAGCAGGCTAGCAGTTCGGACATAAATTTTAAAATAGGTCCATGTAAGATTATAAGAACTCAAGTGTAATTCTCATTGTGTAAATGACAGCAAGGTAATTAGTAATACAGGAGTCTGTCACTCGTGACCTTTAGGGGCACAAGGCAATGTACTTCTCCTTGTTTATTAGCTTAACACAAAAGATCATTATGATAATCCACATGTTAAAAACCATTTTTTTCTTTAATTTTTGCTAGTAGTTTTTCAGAAGAAATATTTGTGGTACATTAACTAACTGTTATCATAATTCAATTCTCTCAGAGCTATGTTTAAACACAGTGTTAAAAAAAAAATCCATGGCTTTATATAATGCAGTAGATAAGCCTCTATATCCAGATGTTAATTTCTATTGAAAGAGTTATTTTGATTCTGCTAAGAAAGGTCTCCATTTATTACTAAGATAATTAATTCTTTGAAAAGTTAGTGTCTGTAAGTTTATTTTCTTCCCCATTTGTCTTTGGAATAGGCATATTTTTGTTGTTTTACTGTACTAAACTGCTTTGGCTGTTTCATAAGGGCTGAGTATTTCACTAAGCTCTTGCAATATTGAAAGAATCTATATTCTGAGAATTTGAAAACATGTCAGCCCACCTAAATTACATATTGATCAGGTTTAATTGCATGCCACCCATCAGTATTAGGTTTGAAAATTCATAAAAGAGAAATAATGTACTCTTTGTGGATGATTACTTCTGGGGCATTTAAATGAATTCCATCACTTAACCCTGAGCCGAGACAGATTATTGAGCCTTGCAATCTAGCCAGTCAAAGTCCAATGCAGTAGAGCAGCTGTTTTCTAACTATCAGAGAAAAGGAAAGAACAAACAATATAAATTTATATAGATTTTCTTTTAAGGAAAATAGCAAAGTAAAATGCTAATTGTAAACATGCATTTTTTCAATTATTTCATGGAAGTCCATTCTGGTTTTGCTAAACAGTGGTCTGCATTTTTAATTTTCTCTCATGTGCCATATGTAAATTCTCACTGTGATTATGATTTCAGAATGAGAGAAGTACAAAATTAGAAGTACTCTTGAGAAAATTGTTTTCCATGCATTTTCATTTTAACTGTGCATTTGCTTACATATCTGACACCATTTATACTCACTTAAAACCTGAGATCGTGGGGTTTTGTTTGTATTCACTGTGTTCTCTGGCAAACATAGTTTTCACGTCTGTGTTCTTAAGAAAGCCAAAATGGTGGAGGAAGATTGTTTATTATTACTTTTCAGGATGTTCTTTACATTCAGAAAATATGCTCGTTGGTATTGGATGTGTTTTAAGAAATTGTGCTTATATATGTTTTTCTCTACAGAATATCAATACAGAGTAAAAAGGACCAGTTAAAATCATTCGGTTTGCTTGGATAATAGTTTAAAAGCTACATTTTATTTAGACACTTTGAGGTAATAAATATCTGTGAGCATAATTAACTGTCTTTTATCTAGGTCTGCTCCTTAGCGATGCCTTTTTAGGACCTTTCGTAATGTCTCCTCTTAATGCTCAGTTTGGCCTTGAAAATGATTTTAAGAGTTAAGATGTGTTAAAAGTGTTTTTCATTTTTTTTTCTCATGTGCTCATGAAACAGATGCCTCAATTTGCCTCAAATTGTCACAATTTTTTTTTCAAAATATATTCATTCACATGGCCTAAGATTTCAGTTTTAACAAAATACAATAATCTGGTTTAGCAAAGAGGGAAGTCTGTGTACATGATCTTTTGATTTACTATACACCTTGACTTACTGTACAGTCTTTGTAAACTATGGTTGTCACCATAGCTAATATAAAATTACATATCTTCAAAATGAGGATAGAAAAACTCTGCTTTGTTTGCCCTGAGAATCTTGTTGTCAGTTATGTACATGTTACATATGTGATATATCATATTACAATGACCAACTCAATTATGCAGTCCCTAGTAGGAAAAAAAAGCGTAGATTTTTTTCCCCTCATTATTTCTATATGAAAATCAGCCTGCAATTAAAACAATAGTGTATTCATACACACTGTTCAGTGTTGTAGTACTTAATCACTTAAAAGGGTGACTGCAGATCAGAAACAAAAATCCTGTTTCATGCTTATAGTACTTTTGATTCCTGAAGCAGATTGACTTCTTTATTGCATCAATCAGAACATGAGACTTGCATCAGTCCTTACAAATGTCCAGACTTAATTTATATATGGTTTGTAGTCATCAGAAAATATTGAAAAGTTGTTTATTGTAGTTTTATTGTATTTCCCTCCATTTTTCTGGAAGAGAAAATAACTAGTTATTAGGTCATGTGCATATAGGGAGGCAAACTTTCTAATCTCGTGTACTTATCCTTTCATGTTTCTGTCTTAGCTGACAAAAGCTGCTACTAGTCAAAATAGAGAAAGTCCATCAAAAAATGTTATCTAATATGTCATACTGCTGCTGTTTCAAACCATTACATGGAAGACTGATTGGTGAAGGGATTGGCAGCTTAAAGTCCAGCTATTTGCTCTTAGGGATATTGTCCTTGAGCAGGATAATTTTTAGTAAATTGAGCTTAAAACAGTCTTTAGCTGACTTCAGTTTGGTAAAGTAACCTGAAGATTCAGGAAACAAAGTTAAATCTAAAAAAACAACCAAACACTCCAAAGCAACAAAAATTATTTAAACTTTTCTTTTGCCCCTTTTGCTATGATTCAAAAGTAGGAAGTTTTACATAGTGTGCTTTCATACTGGGGTAAATCTTATCCCTTTTGGAAGGTAACCATAGTTTTACTACCAATTTTGTTGGGTCCAAGGTATTTCCTTTGCCAGTTGTGTTCAGCCATTATTAAACTTTGACAAATAGTTGCAATGTATTATAAATATTTACATGATTCCCATTTCTTTATATCTGTCCATAAGCAATCTCTATTAGGAAAATTTTGTCCCTTAAAATGCTCACAGAAAATAAAAAGGCTTTGAGGTTTACTCAATCAACGAATTAATAATATTTTGTAAAAAAAAAATATGACTATAAGGAGATAAGTTCAGGCCATAGTGTGATAGGTACGATGAATATATGGTTTGTCCTGTGTGAAAATCTGAATGCTGAAAACATTTTGAAGCAGTAAAGACAACTTTTTCCATTAGATATTTTTCATATATTTTTCTGCATGTAAGCCCATAATGTTGCAATTCACAAATAGAAATAATGTAAAATTTTCTAGAGTGAAAATTATCCTTAATGGCAAATTGGTCATCCAGCTTCATGATGCAAAGTACAGGGGATAGCTGTGGACTCTTTTGTGCTATGGAATTAAATAATTAAGTTGTTATGTAACTGGAAAGCATTTACTATAGGTTGGATTTTTACCTTATGTACTTATTATTGGCAACATTTTAAGCTCTTTAAGATAATGCTTATTTACTGTATGTTGGGAATCTGAACATGGGATTTCAGGTCTTGATTGTCAAGGGATTTTCTTTCTTCATATATTTCTGGTTTTATCTGTGATCAAACACGATGATTTAAAGTAAATGTAATTGTGTAGAGTTTGATATTATTAAAGCTTTAGTTGGGTCCTTTTTGGGAACTAGAACCTTGGTACGTTAAAAGTATCTGTAATTTTGTGTGTGTGTGTGCATTTCCCTTCTTAGCAATGTCCCTGAAGTTCCCATTCACGTTGGGGTTACAACACCAATCCACTTTTCTTCTGCCTGTGGACAAATCAATAGCAAATCACTTATTACTTACTGAGTACATAGGAAACAAATCTGTAGAAGTCTAGATCAAAGAATGTGCTTATGGCCTCCCAAATTGAAGCTTACTACCTATAAATCATCACTACCTGTAGTCCATGAAGAATTCTGCAATGACTGATGTGTCAGGTTTGATGTAAAGATTTCGGTGTACTGTATCTTCTCCCCCTGCTTTCCCTTTGCTACTGCTGGCTCACTTTCTCTTGCTCTCAACACATTTAGTTTGGAAGGCTCAAAATCAGACAAGTGTGGAGTATTCACACTGTTTTTGCCCCCTTAACCTTAAGCTGTTCTCTGAGACTGATCTCACAGCATCCGTAAACTGTCAGGTCTAGCTCTTAGGGATTTGTCAATGTCAATCTATTATCACTTGGCAGGGGCCATCATGGAGTGATACAAAATCCCCATGTCTCACCCCTTTCATAATATCTGAAACCCATTGCTGAAAAATCAGGTGGTTGAAAAAAATTCTGAACTGAAAGAAAGTGACAAGCAAGAAAATTCAGAATGACAGGTGGACACCAACTGTAATTTATTGTGCATATAGTACAAAGGTCTCAGGAATATGAGCATTCAGGATGGTATCCCATTCTCATTGAAATCAGTGAGAATTTTCTATTGCCTTCACCGGGGAAAGATGTCGTATTTTGTGTTCTAGCCTCCTGTAGGGAAAGAAAAAGAAAGCAAAGAGAGAGAGAGAGAAAAAAAAATATTTCCTCGTGAAACACCTATGGACTATTAAAAGTGTTGCTGTTTTACTGGGGAAGAAAGAAAAGAGAAAAAATAATTATTTTGGGTTATTTGAAATTTTAAAAACTTTCATGTAGGTATAGAGGAGAATGAAAAACTAAAACCATCTTATTTTGGGAATGTTGATAAATATATATATATATATATATATATATGTTGGAATAAAATAATTTTACTTCAAAAATGCATGATTGAAATGCTTTTCCAGTCCTTCCCACATGGTATCCCCCCCTCTGAGCTCATTCAGGAAATCGTTAGAACAAGTTTACTCTTCATTGCAGCCATTTTTTCCAAGTCTAATGCAGATAAAGATCACTTGAATGAGTTTCATTTTCTAAGAAGTATTATGGCACATGACCCTCCAGGAATTTGATTCACTGTCTCCTTTCCAGAAGGGATTCCCTGCTCTTTCCTTATCCCACAGGCTTTCCCTCTTGGGGGGTTTCCACGGCCTCAGCTTTTCCTGCTTACACTGCCAAAAACCCAGAAGTGAATCTAGAAAGGACTTTACATCAAACTGAAATGATTTGCTGACATGTTAGTGCTTATATAGCTCTTTGGTTAGTCACCTCAGCAGTCAGGACTGTCAATTGCAAACACACTGATGGTGTGAGATATGTTCCCGAAGTTTCCTGGTAACTTTTGGGTGAGTTATATCTGGCTATGCAAAGGTAGTGAGGAACTACAATAGTATGTTTTCTGGTTAAGAAAATAAAAGACAATAAAAAGACCACACTGCCTAGGTAGAGGTGGAATTATATACAGAAATGAGGAATGCAGACATTGTTTTACAGGAGTTACTAAAAAGGATGAAGAGCAGCGGAACTGGACTTTTAAAATTGCCTTTATTATGATAACTTAGAGTGGTAATGCCATTAAAATGCCATTTGTGGTAATGCCATTTGTGATATTTAAATCCACTGGGGATTTACTAATTTGATTAATTTGGTATTTTGCTAACCATTTCCACCTGGGATTATTAGAGCAGTCTATGTTGCTGTTCTTGCCAGTTAATATAGATGTCCTTTTCCTGGAGTCAAGCTCATTTTAAGGAAACAACAATAAAATTGTTCTTTCAACTTCTATACAATTTCCCCATTCATTTCCTACAATTTTATCCTGTGGGTGAAATAATGCATCTCTAACATTTCTGTTCACTGCTCTTCCTCACTGAGTTTAAATTATGAGAATGATTCTGGATTAAAAGAAGAAAATTTGCAAGACTGTCAAGGGGAGACGGATTAGAGCCACTATTCCACCTTAAACATACAGTTCCTCTGGTGAAATAGTTTTGGCAAATGACAGCAACTACTTTATGACTATATGAAGGAAAAGTATGACATTAACATCAGAATCCACAATGATTATTAATTTCTTGTGTTAAGGGAACTGCAGCATGCATTTCAACATCGAGACTGAATTTAGTTCAACCCTTTTGCTGTGTGTTTTGGGATACAGATGAATGAGAGAAGATTTTCAAGCAGTGAAAGGGCAAATGAAGGATTTGTTTTAATTACATACTTGTAGGCAAAGCATAACATTTGTCAAGTAGCACTGATGGTTTGAAGATGATAGACCTCCTGCACTGAATTTTCTGAGTATGTCATCTAGGTACTTGGACACTTGTTCACACATAAAGCCTGTTACTTTTCTTGCTAAGACTATTTATCTGTAAAATATCTTGGGCATCATGTGCCTATATTTTAAAATCAGAGCTTGAACATTTTGTTGCTTTGTGCATTGTTAATTTTATTGTATTTGTAACACACTAGTTTAATTATATATTGAACTAAATTGTCTTCAATGGAAGCTTTTTCTAATTGTATTGAAGTAGTAAAGAAACTTTTTGATGGTTCTGGGAAAATGAAACTTTTTAGTTCCTAAGTTTGGAGTGTAATGAGATTTGCTTTCATGGTATATGCTGGGATATTTTCTGAATTAATATGCTCACTATTACACACAATTAAAGTGAACCTGCATAACGAACGGTACATTTTTGTATGTATTTTTAATTAAATATTTTCTTCAGCATCTTCAAGAATTAAAAAATAATTTCATTAATAATCCACCTCAAAGTTTCACTTGCATTTTGATTTAGTTCATTTGTTAAAAAAAACCCAATGCAGGCTGCTAAAGAGATGTAATCTAACCTTTTAGTAGCAATCTGCTTTATATGATATGTTAATACTTTGCTATATCACATTTGAAATCATAATCAGGGTCCTATTTCAGAAGTAAACAGTAAATATATCTTACAGATTAAAGCTACTTAATCCTAAAAAAAAATTAATTGGGGTCTCTTACATAGGACAATTAGTTAGCAAACTATAAATCTGCTCCTTACGTGTCTAATGTGTTTCCACCGTTTTCACAAATTTTTCTTTTACTTTCTCTAGGCATAACCCAAATTCTTGCCCCATGTTTTGGGTGCTTGCATATTTATTACAAAATTATGCAGTAGAAAATCATGAAATTCAGTTGGCTACTGCTGATAGTCAAGAACCAGCAGAACCATTCTGCTGCATTGCCACTTCACTGTTTTTCTTCAAGTAAGGCTGTAGAAGCAAAAGGATTCTGGACAATTGTAGGATAAACATTCAAGACGTATCTGAAACTTGTCAGAACCTGAAATTCTTGAGAGTTTGATCTCTTCAGATCAGATTTTAGGATTTGGTTTAAAGATTTGTTATTTACAGGGTTTGACTGATTTGAAATTACTCATCTTGATATGATATTTTTGTCTTGCCTCCTGGGAAAATGGGGATATCAAACCAAAAATCTAGAACTACAAAACCAAAAAGCTTCCAAAGTTGTGAAGGGTCAAGCTTCCACTTTAATTGTTCTTAATGTAAAACACTAAATTAGTTTTCATTTCAGGAGGAGCTTCTGATTGAAAGGCATGTTGAAAAAATGCTGCACACCTCCCATTGTTTCACCTTAGTAATTTCCACAGCTGAGCTGAGTGTGCGCCTATAGTCACTTTTATCTTCATTCTTTGTGAACCTGTCTCAAAAAGGCAGAAGTGGAAACTTCATTAAGATAAGGCTTGGCACCTTGACCCAGTTAGGAAGAAATTTACCTTTTCAACCCATAGCCTCTCAAAAATTCACACAAGAAATGTGTTCTTGTTTAGTAGTAAGCAGATGGTGCCACCTTAGAGACTAGTACAGTTATGCCTTCCTATGAACTCTGTCAGAATTACCACCACCTTGTACTTACGTATTAAAAAAGGGCAATCATTGAGAACTGAGAGCAACCTCTTTAATTTTGCCATCACAGTTTAACATATTATTGTTCCTAAAATATAACTTGGATTAACTTTGAATGCTCTGCAAAATTGAAATATCTGTGCAATGCTTAGGAGTTTATTCTCTTTTAGGAATGGAATATCTGAGTGTAACATTTACCCCTGACAATGCATATGCCCTCTCACTGTATGCATGTTATCACATAACACAGCAGAGGATGCAAAGAGCTACCTGTGCTGTGAAAGCAGAAAATTAATTTCTAAAGCTGTGTACTCTCTGGTGAACTTCTGAAGAATGGCAATTGCATTTTGTTGCTTCAGCGCTGTATGCCAAAACATTCACAGAGGAGCCCATTAACTTCTGCAATGATTTTAATCAGCCAGAGCAAGAAACTACTTTCTTATTGTCCAAGTCCTAACTCAGCCATGCTGCATAGCTGGAGACTGAATAGCGTAAGTGCTTCCAAACAGTTCATTGTTATGTAAACCTTGGATATCTTTCGATCTCATACACTCAGAATCAATCTAATAACTAAAATAATTATGAATGGTTAGGGTTTTCTTCCTTTAAAGCCTTGCTCTGTCAACAACTCTTTGTATGAGTATCTCCATTTTGTAGTGCTAGTACAAATAATGAAAAAAAACCAGATAAAAAATCTTTTCTGAATCTTTACTGCATTGTTAATTGTGTTTGGTTAAAATTGTATGGTTTGGAGGGTAAGGTTGGGTGGCTACATGTGTGGTCTCTCTGAGAAGGCTTCAGGAGCTATCCCCGTGTTGGACAAAGTCAGCTACAACTGGCTTCAAAGTGGTCCCACCATTCGCCAAATCAGTGATGCTGGTGATGCTTTGTGATAATTTATTTAAGAAAGGGTATAAAATGTTGTGCAGCAGCTGTAAAGAGAGAGGAGTGAGAGAAATGTGAGAGAAACAGCCCTGCAGCACCAAGGTCAGTGAAGGAGGAGGGAGAGGAGGCGCTCCAGGCATCTGAGTAGAGATTCCTCTGCAGCCCATGAAGATGACTGTAGTGAGGGACACTGTCCCCCTGCAGCCCATGGAGGACCCTACACCAGAGCGTATGAAAAAGCTGCAGCCTGTGGAGAGCCTGCGCTGGAGCAGGCCTCTGGCAGGAACTGCAGCCTGTGGGAAGGACCCAGGTTAGAGCAGTTTGTGGACTGTTTCTCAGTGGAAGGGCCACATGCTGGAGCAAGGGTAAAGTGCAGAACAAGGAGCAACAAAGAAGTGTTATGAACTAACTATAACCCTCCACACCCCCTCTCCCTAGTCTACTTGGGGTGAGGGGAGAAAGTAAAAGAGTCAAGAGCAAAGCTCTTGAACCTGGGAAGAAAGGAAGGGTGAAGGGAAAGTGTTTATATTTTCTCACTAGTGTGCTCTATTTTTAATTGGCAATAAATTAAATTAATCTTCCCCAAGTTGTGTCTGGTTTGCCTGTGACAGTAATTGGAGGGTAATCTCCCAGTTCTTATGTAGACCCATGAGCTTTTTTTGTCTTACTGTCTCCCCGTATTGCTAAGGAGCAGGAAAGAGAGAGCAGTTTGGTGGGTACCTGGCAGCCAACCAGGGCATTATTTCAGAGCTGTTATAAAAAAATTCAGTATAAAAACCTAACTGGAAATGATGACTTTTCTTCTTTTTTTTTTCCTTCTCTTTTTCCTCATTTCATCTTTATTGAATTTGAGAGGAAAAAAAAACCAACAGAGTGTGGAGGGAAATGCTTTGGAGAGAAACAAAATTTAGTTTTCAATCATGCAAAATATTCTTAATGGCCTGTATATTGCTTGGCAAAGTGATTTCTTTCACCCCACCCCCTCTACTACTGATAAAACAGAAGGAGGAATACATTGAAGTAGGAGGAAATGGAGGAGTAATTGTACTTGAAATAATATTTTAATAAATATCCAGATAAGAGGTGGGGATCATAAAAGAAGAACACTTATGATTCTTTAAATATCTAGTTTTTTCTCAGCTCTCTGAAAAGTCAGGAAAGGTAAAACATTCCTGTACATTGAAGAAGTTCTGGGCAGTATTTGGAACAGAAGTTGCAGATTGCTCTTATTCTTCTGAAACAAGTGGAATATAATTCTGTGCTCTAGTACAGGCCTGGGGGTTTGAAAGGTGAGAATGAGGATGCGAGTACACTGATCTCAAGAAGCTCTTTCATGTCAGCCAGGCAGAGAATTAATAAGATGAACAGGTTTGAAGGGGAAGTCACAAAGGTTCAAAGTAGAACTAATATACAAATTTTTAAGTTTCATTAAGCAGCACAATTATTTCCTGTCACTTGGGATTTTAATTAGGATTAGATCTTTCCAACTCTATGATTTATTTGGGCTAAATAGTAGAATAACCAGGCAAAATTCTGTGGGCTGCTCAGTCGCAGGAGGCCAAGTCATGCAAGATTATTAACAACATCTGGCTTCAAAAATCCATGGATTTGATAATAAATACTGTCTTCCTTGAATGAAGAAGTAGATTAAAATGCTTCCATATATAATCACCAAAAAGATAGATTTACTGTGGTGAAAGGACCTCAAAGAAAATCAAAAGAATGGGACCCCCATGCAAAATGCCAGGCTCCTAAACTCATTGCAGTAGGAAGAACATTTGTCCTGAAAACCAGGCACAGGCTTTTTGCTATTCTTCCCTACCAGTCTGAACTAGGTCCTGACCATAAAAGGTAGGTCAAAAAGTGTTGATTGTATCTGGCGGCTGAGCTGTCCTGCCAGTTCTGCGAGTCTCTTATCAGGAATGAACTTTCCACACATCTTCCCAGTGTTGTGGTCCATGACAAGATTTCATGTTTGGGTTTCAAGTGATTTTGAATATTGGTCATCATTATTACAGGTTAAATCTACATTAATGTGTAAATCCTGGGACCTAGATTTTTCCCGAAATTAACCAAGTTGTATAGGTGAAACTGGAAACAGCCTAACAGTAATTGTCAATCTCTACATCACAGTTCAGCTTCATCTGTGTTACAGTTGATTATTGTAAGAACAGATTTCCAAAAAGGTGCATGAAGATTGTAATTGGATTTAGGATTTCAGAATATAATGTTATTGAGAATAACTTCCAAGACTATTCCTGCTTATGTGATGTTTCAGTAATAGTAAAAAAAAGCCCCAAATTGCTGTTCTATTGGATACATTATTTCTAGGCAAGCAACAGCTTCTGTATATCAACATGGTTATTGTATAACACAAATTGTTTCTAATACAGTAAGAAAAGTTCTGGACAATCGATGGAAAACTACATTTGTTTTTATAACCATGTAAGTCTGAGATTTACCTGAAAGAGTACTATTGGTGACACGGAAAAGACCTTGTTCAGTTTCTGTATGGTTGTGTTTCTGTCTCTAGAATTCCTCTTACAGTTCTAAATCTCATCCATGAAAAAAAGCCCAGCTTTTGCCAATGAGTGCAAGCTTGCAAATAGAATTAGTATTGATGCTGATCTCGCAGTAGCCACAGAGCCGGACGGAATCCATATATAGGACATGAGCACTAAATGCCTTTGTACCTTCGTGCAACTTGGTTCAAGGTGTCTTGGCCTACCTCTGGTTTCTATTTTAGCATCAACATGAAAAGTGAATGAAGCTTCCCTCTTTCCCCCTCCATGACACTCCCTTTCCCACATCAGTATTACACATCAGTATTAACATATTTACTATTGTGTTGGTTTAATTTGGACAATTTTTGACTGTAATTTACTTCAGATCCATGTGCAGTAAAACACACAACCTTGTTCTTCTAACAGTCAGAAATCAACCACTGGCTATTTATATCAGTCCTATTGACATGGGGTTTCTGTGGGGTTTTTGTTGTGTTTCTTTTCTTCTTTTTTTTTTTTTAATTACCATACTTACCTTCTATGCATGTTTATAAAAGGAGCAGCTATGAACACCACAATTCAATGATTCAGTCCTTTTTAGATAATATCTATACCCACACTCTCTTCGAAGAATGCATGCATACCCTATCAAAGTCAACGTTAATCAGTCATTTTACCCATCATGCTTGTCCTGGAAATGTATGAACTTAAACTTTTGCTCAGATCCCTTCCTGCATCAGGTTTCAGAAGATGCTTTCAATCCAGATTTTAGCACAATTTACTTTGAAATGAAAGGCAAAATACTCAACATTTTTTTTAGCTGACATCTTAGCAGTACTTCATAATAATAAAGTTAAAGCAAAACAAAACAATCTGTCTCCCCCCTGCAAAAAAAAACTGAGGAGCTAAACTGCCAGTACAGCATGATTTTAGCCACAAATAGAATTGTATTATCAGCTTGAAAGTAGCTCTCAGCAGGGACTCAGACAGCAGACGGGATTGTATTATTCTGCCATTCCCCTATCCATCTGTTAAAGAAGTTCTGTTTGGAATCAAATGCTCTTCTTTTTAATTATTTTTTTTTTAAGAATAATCTAATTTTTGAATACAACCAGTGGTGCTTCATGTATGCACACCTTGCAAGTGTTTAGGAAAAAGCTTGCTTTGTTTGTTTTCATCCAGTGAATGCATCTCCACTACCTTTATTTCTTTTAGAATTGAGTTTGTGATAATCCTGAATACCCATTTGAACATCTGTAACTGTAGAATCTCCCCTGTTTTCCTCTATATTCTTTTTTTTTTTTTTTCTGGTGTGGAATATCTTCTCCCTTGCATGAGATTTTTCAAATAGTGTTTTGGTTCTTTCAGATACTATCTCTTTCCTCTTTCCAGGAAATGTGCTTGAATCTCTATCATAGCTAAAAGAAGGGAAGAGAAAGTAACTCTGTTGTTAAGACATGCATCCCCCCGCACAATAAACTATGGTTGGTACTTGGTGTTATTATAGACTTTTGAAACCTTCTGTGTCTTGTATAAAGCATGAAAATAATGGCAAAAGAAGGAATTCTGTACTAGCAAAGTGCTTATAAGGTAAGTTCATTTATACTGGTGAATACTGCTGTTATGCTGCATGTCTCCCACATGAAATAAAATGCAGCAAGAAAAGGGCGTAACTGAACCTATGTATTTCCTAGCATAACTGAACCTGTGTTATGAGATTTCTGCTGGTATGTATATATTGGTAAGAAATTGCTGCTCATCATGTGTCTGTGGTAGATAACAGACTCAGAAAAGGTTGGTGCACAGGCTTTGCTTTATTCTCCTCACAGTTTGGATTTTTTCTGGAATTAGAGGTGATGAAAAAAGATTCTGTAGGAGGCATTGAAAAATACAAATCCAACTTGGAAAAGTCCTTGGAATTTTATAGCATTGATATATTCTCTGAAACAGGGAATCCCTGGGAAGCTGAGGTTCAAGAGTCTGTATTTAGATACAGACCTACCACTACTCTTGTTTTTATGCTAGTGCTTCCAGCTAATAAAGGGATGTGACCCGTGCTGAGGATGTCTACCGTCATTACTTTCCATTCTTGTACAATTGCATTTCAGTCTTGGCACCCACAGAACCCTTATTGCAGATTAAAAGTCAGTAACTGATGCTTTCCAGGTTGTGTTTTTCCTTACCCTTCTTCGAATCAAGAAACAAAAAGCTCAATTTCCATTTCCTAAAAGAAAAGTGATTCTTCACTTTCCAGTTTGCTAATCAAGTTAGTTTTGTGTCTGTAGATGTGGTAAATGCATGTATTTCCTCTTTACTGAGGGTTTTTTTTAAGTGATGTTCTCCAATACAAAATAGACTGAAGGAGACGTTGTTATAGTAAATAGTCTAAAATATAGTATAGCTATAAAATTAAATTTCCCTTCACCTAAGGATTAAGGCAGAAATGACAATGTAACTAATATAAACCTGATGGACGTCGCTTTTCTTCCTATGAAATATACTGTCCATAAAAATCACACAACTTCAGCAAACACTTGCTGACTCTATATCAAACATAGCCAGGTTAAGTGTTATATTTGGGATTATATCTCTCCACAGTTGAAATTGTCTATCCATTCTGTGACATCAAGCCCAGAAACCTCAATTATTCTTTGATCTTTCCCACAAGCAAGTTAATAATTGGAAGTTGACAAAATTCATGCTCAGGTTGGGGGATATTGATTTCTGTTTGTCTTGCATCTTAACATCTAGAATGTGATTGTCATGTATAGTAAAACATGAAATTTACTGTCTTCATAAAAGTTTTACTAAATCAGCCACCAAAGGAAGGAATTATTGGCAGCTTTTTCATTACTAAACATAGGGTAAAGCTCCTGATTATTTTTATATTTAGATGTTCTGTGGTGACTTGCATGTACATCAATAAACACTAGGTCACTTATGCATTCTGAATAAAATCCTTCTGGTCTTTAAGTAATTACAAAATTATTTTCTGCTTGTTTACTGGTACAAAACACAACAAGAACCTGTTCTTTGTATATAAATATGTTCCTAGCTGTTCATAACCAGAACAGTGCAATTTTGTCTGAGTGATGTAGTAATAAAGAGCAGGGCTATTTTGAAGTAGTTCACCAAGAACAAATATCCTGATAAGGAGTGTAGGTATAGCATTCATTCCCATGTGTTTGAAGCAGATGAATTTTTCTTTAGCTTACCTGTTATTGAGTGAAACAAACAAACAAAAAGAATGTTGCAAGAAGAGAAACAATTTGATTTCAAGTTTTTCATTATTTTCATTGTTCATTTGAAAGATCGAAGCACTAAATTCACACACCCCCCCCTAGTCTGTTTTCTACCTTTGATATTATGACTGCTTTTCCAGGTAATCCTGCCACTAAGATCGGAAATTTTCTTGAAGTTTAGCAGCAGTTTCTTTAAAACAGGATTGTTAAGGAGACAGTGAGAAGATTGTGTATTTTAGTAGAAAGAAAGATAGGAAAGCACTCAAAAATATGTGCAACCTACATACTTTACTTTTGAAGCAAGGGATACCCGAGTAGCTCAATGAATGGAAGTAACGTTTTGATCTTGTTAAAAGGATCTTTCAGTTTAATTAATACCTGATGTGTTTTGATACATGATTGTTCACTGGAAACTGTATTAACAATCAGAATAATTTGGAGCATTTTGAGGAAATATATCATTAACACTCGAGATATTTTTTACCCTTATTAAATTTAAATTAATATTTTCTGCTTTCATGAGTGAAAACATATTTAACCATTGCGTAGAAAATGTTTAGCCTGATTGCTACAGCAGCTACAATTTGAGGTACAGTTGATCAGAAGCTTTGATCTTCCCAGTATAGTGAAACTGAGAAATTTATGGCATTATCTCTTAACATTTTTAATTAAAGTTATTGAATGTATATGGAAATAAAAGTTGTGTGGCAACTATTTGAATCAAATACTTAGAACCGTAAAACATGAAATGTTTTTTTTAATAATATTTGTCTAGAGACAGTAGCTTGCCTCTTAGGATGAAATGGAAGATGCTGTCCTTACCAGGTAAATGGTAATGGACTAGGGACACTGCAGAAAAGATTTAAAATTCTGCATAAGTTTTTTATTTCAGAAAAACTAAGTTATAAGCATATGAAATTATGAAAGTTCTCTTCATCAAAATATATCTGTTCCCTGAATCACTTCAAGGGAAACTTAAATTGATTGCAACCTACAAAGTTGGTAAAGAGAGCAGAAGGAAAGAAGACAAAGTCAGGTGTGTGATGAATATGCTATGTGGATGTATACCTTAGGTCTTTTTCTACTTACCTCCACATATAATGTTTGTGTTCAGATTATTTGACTTATGATGATTAAGAGAAAAATCAGATCATGTCTGTTTGAGACTATGGCTTGCTTCTTCCATCAGTTTTGAATTATGTTTGAATACTTCTGGAGAGCCATGCACCTTCCTTTCTCTTATCAAAGAGCCCGCCAGTTAAGAAAACCAGCTACGTTGGACTGGTATCCTCTGCCTCAGCAAGTGGTCAACAGTAGCTGCTTATCAAAGCAACTATGAAGCGATTTTTTTCACTGGTGCAATTAGGCAAAGTACCCTTTCTTCCTTCTTCACCCTAAGATGTGATGTCTCAATTGTTCTTTTCTTGCTTTATGATGCAGTAAAAACATTTAGTGTTTAAACTAAATGTAAGAACACTTCCTAGGAAATATTGTCTACATATGGTGGACATGTTCTTCTGCATGCTATTTGACTGTTAAATCTCTCCCTGGGTAGTCTTCAGAATGTTTCAGAAACCTTGCTTATGCTTTTATAATTACTAATATGAAACTGTTCCATTTGGTCTTTGCTCATAGCCATGGAAATTATTTCCATCATTTGTCCATGAGGAAAAAATAATCTTGTTCCTTGATTTCTGTGAAGATAAAAATTTGAAATGATGAGTAGAGAGTTGATTAAGGAGACTTTTTCTGTGATTCTAGTAAAACAGATATCATTATTGTTCAACTGAACCATTTTCTGTTACATTCCCCAGGAGCCTGCCTAATTCAGATTGCAGTGTTGTTGGAAATGTAATCTGTGTAAGCAGTAGTGCTGCTTCAACTAAGTAGGCAGCTCTCCCTATGTTAAAGGCTAGCTTGACCTCTTGCTCTGTGATCTATACAAGGGGAGTGGTACCACTCTAAGAAGAGCCCTTGCAAGTGCCTCTGTCCTTGCCAGAATTAATTGCTTTTTTTGTGCCCTGCTGTAATGCATATTTCCCATATCTTTCTCCACTTCTAACCGGTCTTTGTACCTCCTAAATATTATAACAACAGGAATATTCAAACTGTAGACCCTCCTCTTCCCATCACAATCCAATGTCACATCTAGTGCATGCAAATTTATGACAGTCAAGGGGTCAATAAAACCTTTGATTTTGTTTCTCTGTCTTATTGCTTTAGGCTTTGAAGTAATCTGGATCTCCTGATGGCACAAGTTCCTACAAAGGACACTAAATGCATATTGTATTCTCTACATGTGTTGATCATTGAAATCCCGCTTCTGGTCCCAGCCACAAAGTGAAAAAAGAATGGATTGGACAGAAGTTTGTCTTCATTTTATTTTCTACTTTTCTTTTTTATTACCATTTTTTAAGACATTAGGTTTTGTGTTTTCTGAGGTTGGAAAAGTAATACATTAACTGTGAAGTCTTACAGTCCAAATTTACAAACTCCATAAATCCCACCACAGAAGTTCTTGTACTTTTGCTTAAGCAAGTGCTGATGTTCAGTATGACCCTGTGCATTTCATTTTGCATTCATCACTTTTTTTTTTTTTGCAGTAATTGGGAGTGAAGCCATGAAAAAGTTGCTCAGGGGAGGATTAGAAAAAATTATGGATATGTTAGTTTGCACTTTTATTACAATTCTTAGTCTCAGTTCACTTTTTGAGATCATAGAACAATTTACAAAAATGTGGTTTACTACAGTTTCCTCTTGTTTTTCTGACACTGTGCAACTTTCTGAAAAATAGTTAAGTATCTTTCATCCAGAAACATGTTTTGAAGCCCAAACATTTTTTGGCAAGATGGCAAATCATAAACTTGCTATGTGCACTTACGTCCTCCTTTGTGTCTAACTCTATCCAGACTGAAAATACCATGCAGATAGGGTAAACCCCCAACCTTCCCCGTATGTTTTCTCTGTGTTGTGTTATGCATGTTTATTGTGAAGGACAATGTATGAAATGTCAGCTTTGCCTTTGCAAGTTGTGAAGCTGAGATTTCTTGACAATCCTTACAGGAAACGTTTCAACATGGTTTGTTTTCCAGTGCATTCTCCCTTTAACCCCTGTTTTTGCAGTCTCTGACTTGCAGCTCTAACTCTTACCTTGTGTCAGCAGCTGCTGGCAGGGCTTATGCTCACGCCCTCTGTATAGCTCCTTCTCATGGACATGATTCCTCTCCTTCTAGCTAATGACCTCTCCTTCTGGCTAATGAACCCAGTTCTTTCATTCAGCAGTGGCACAGTCACTCTCACCCAGGCCCAGAAAGACATGTGGCTGATGGATAAACATGTGCATGACACACTTCAGGGCATCTTTACTGTGCTTCACTAGAACACATTTTGAACCTATGAAACCAATACAATAATTTTAATTTGGATTTAAAAAATCCCTATATTTTAGAAGTAATAAATAATGGTGACTTTTTAAAGTACAAACTGCTTTACACACCTAGTGTAGTAACTTAAGAGTAATGGTATTTCTCTGAAAGTTTTTACCTTTCACTATACCCAGTGGAATACATATGTAATAAAATCCATAGGAAATATATGTTTCTAGAACAAAACCTTTGATTTGAGAATTCCTCAACAAATTAACTTAATTCACATGAAACACGTGTGACACAAATATACTTTCTTATGTTGTCTTTGATTCTTTGGTACACCTGAGATATACTTACTAACTGGTACAATGACTTGTGTATGAGGTGGTGACCTACGAGGCAGAAGATGAATGCATAGTTAGTAAGATCTGCTGCAATTGTAATTTTGGCTTAAATTTATTGGGAACTATAAAAGTGGAAAGTAAAGTCAAGAGAAGATGCAAGACATGGGCAGATAACCAACTATTATTTGCATGTCATTTTTGTCCATGGGAAAGTTGTTCCTTCTCTAATACTGTAAGTATACAGAATTTCAAAATACAAGGACAGTAAATAACTCTTTAATACATAGATGATACTCCACTGTGTAAGTGCATGTATGAGCACATTCACACACATACCCTGCCAGAGAGTGAACCTAGCTGGAGTTACGTTCCCAGAAAGACGGAATCACAGAACTTCAGGAGTTGGAAGGGACCTTGAAAGATCATCTACTCCAACCCCAGTGCCAGAGCAGAATCACCTAGACTCAATCACACATTCCCTACCCATAGTGCTTTTCTGACTCCAGTAATATAACATCCAACTCCTCTATTTTGGTTGTTAGAGCTAATCCAGCCAGGAACCTCACCAGCAGTGAAAATCAGAGATGAGAAATTCTCCCGTCTGCTTCCCATAAACCATAGCAACTCCTTTTGCAGGTTTAATGCCAACCTGAGTTAGAAAATACACATTCTTCACAAGAAGTTAAAATCTAATTGTTAAAATCCTTAACCAGATTTCCTCATTTTCACATTATTCTTTACAGAACCCTTTTCTATCCATCAGGATTCACAAGGTGATGTGAAGTATGGGGTTGTTTTGAGAGGTAGCGGACAGGCCATTCTCAGGGTTCCCTCTGTGACTATACTATCCCACTTTCTAACCGGCATACTGTTTTGTGTACTAAGTCTTGTGTTCCCACAACT
>NC_140086.1:99724120-99726620 GCF_964237585.1 Gallinula chloropus
TGACTGTAACATTTTAAATGTGGCACCGGTGTTAATTAGTCCTTATATCAGCCACACAAGGTTTCCAAATACTGAAAACTTCACGGAGACGAAAAGTGACTTGGTGAAACAAGCAGCTGAATCAGTGTCAGAAGAAGAACAACTGGAATTACTTTCTTCCATGTTGCAACCACATGGCACATCTATGGCATGGGGAGGCACGCTGCAAAAAGAAGGGTGCAAAAACTCAGTGAGCTCAAACTGAGAAGCCCAGAGCCCTGCCTAGATGGTGTAGCAAAAAGGGTCAGTAGCCTACCTGAGATGTCAGGTCCATCACCTTGGCCAGAACACATGCTTCTACTTATGGTGTCCCTAGGAGATCACCCATCAGTCCTAGGATACATGGTGCCTCCCTCCTCTGTGTAAGCAAATGAGCCTACTCCAAGCTGGTAGGTACATCTTTTTGCAGCTTGTACCATTAGCAGCGCAGAGACAGCCTTGGACAATGCTTTCTACTTTGTTACTGGTGGCTTTGGCTAAAACAGCCTGATGTGCCATTGAGTTAATTGTGCTGTTGCCCAGGCCTAGATGAACTATTCAAGGGAACAGAGTAAGAAAATCCATAGTGAAAATCATTGGAAAAATCTACCACTGGTGGGTTTTTTTTCTTTCTGAATTCTATGAAATTAATAACTTTCTTAATATCTGGATTTTAATTTTCATCATATAGGTATCTGTATTTTGGTTTTCTGTCACATCTGTTAACATGAATCTGCAACTGAAAAAAAAAAAAAAGCCTTGCAAATTTTAAGCTCCCAGTGAAACTAATGAAAGATAAATAAATGTTAATTGAGGATGAACCATTTGTATGAATTTTCTCTCAAGTAATATTGAAACTAAATGATTGATTCCAACTCTCCTAAGTGAGAGCTGGAATTCAGCTAAAATAAAAATTGATTGGAGCTGTTCTTATTGTTACCAAAAATTAGAATTGAGCAATCTGAGGTTTGATTAATTTTCTCATCAAGTACCTTTTATATGAAAGCAAAATAAAAATAATGAAAATAAAAATTATTTTATCATTTTGTCTAGGAAAATGATTGCACAAAAAAGAATGTTGGGAGATTTTAGTTGTAACTTAACTGCATTTGAAATAAACTTCAGATAAATACGGTTTGAAAAACTTGGATTTCCAAAAAAGCTTTTAAATTTTGCCTAATAGAATGAAAAATAATTGAGTCTTGGCTATAGTGCTCTGTGCTGCTCCTTGGGATGTGCAGATGGCTATCTCAATGCTGCTGTTGTGGTTTATTTCTGCATCAGTGCCCTTGTATTTGTGTAACTCAGAGGGATTTGTGTTTTTCATGCCATTTCTCCCTTTGGACTTTCTTGCTTTGGTAAACCTGTTGCAACAGCTCTCAGCATTATCAGGCCACAAAACCTAAGCACAAGTGTCCACAGTGTCCATTAAGGTATAATTTGGAGAGGTGAGTTTGATGTGATTCCTGTGAATTAGTAAAAAGAGAATAAATTGTACAAGTAACAGTTATCCATAGGGATTTACACTGCACCTTGTAATTCTGTCAACATATTGTCTAGAATAAACACCGTAGCAGGAGGCCATCCATTGGACTAAAACTCTTTATCCTTGCACAGACTCTATTGGCAAGTAGAAGAGAAACAAACTGCCATGTTTTCAATTTTCAAGTAACTGTTCCTATGACTTGTTTCCTATTTAAAGTCAATGCATTACATGTAGCTTGCAAGGAAAAAAGTTGTAGCATTAACAAAAAAATAACAGGACAAGCAACTGTTTAGATAAAGATCAGTCATCCAAGAAATAAACTGGTAATCACAGTTCAGAAAACATATTTTTATTTTTTAAAAAAAGTTTGGTTTATAAGGTTATTCTTCAAATTCAAGTTTAAATAAGCCTGTGATCTGTTAGCATTTTAGCCTCTAAATGCAAACTTGACTCCTTACTCTTTAGATATAGTAATGTCTTTGTAATTAAACTGATGAACAATTAAATCAATGTGGTCTTGATATCCAAAACAAGGGAAAGGGCGATACACATAGACAATACATGTGTGGCAGTGGATAGGATATGAACAAACCCATGGTCTCCCTGGGACCGGGGCCCATTAAGGTTCAAATTTTACTTTAACCAAATGACTGATATACTTTCAGCCTGGAGATTTCATGCTGTCACAGCCTGAACAAGGATTTGACCCATGCTGTGATAGTTCAGCCCATTCTTTTCCTTCTAATTGTCATCCAGTGTCCAATTTCTCTCCTTACCATTCTTTTTTTTAATTTTACCTTGACCAGAAAGCTGAAGGGAACTGAGGTGTATTAATATGCAGTGTCGCAGTTCATTTTTTTGGTATCTGAGCCCTTAGAAGCTGATGCTGGTGTGGAATGTGTTGCTTAGGGAAAGGAGGAAGTGAAAACTGCAGAATACCCAAGGAAACATGTGACAGCACGTTTGACAGAGTATTGTTTAATTTCCTCTTGTATT
>NC_140086.1:99731620-99799120 GCF_964237585.1 Gallinula chloropus
GTGAGCATTTAGCAGCACAGATTTGAGGTGTAGGAGCAGACAGCTGACCCAGTATCAAAATTACGTATGTGGGACCATCAGTGTTTTGTCCATCAGCAAAAGGAAAGGCTGTGAAAAAAAAAAGGGATGTCAACCTCTGCCTAAAAGGTCCCAGGCCAAAGTGGTTTAAAACAGAGACCAAGGCATG
This sequence comes from Gallinula chloropus, assembly GCF_964237585.1. Taxonomy (NCBI): domain Eukaryota; kingdom Metazoa; phylum Chordata; class Aves; order Gruiformes; family Rallidae; genus Gallinula; species Gallinula chloropus. The sequence continues at coordinate 99,731,808 of NC_140086.1, forward strand.
GAATCTTCTCTCTTCTGCCTCAACCTTTGAGTTACTTTTGCTTCTACTGAATTAAATTTAACATTTCATGTGCTGGTGAGAGCCTGAAGCCCATGTGGGTCTTATGGCTGCAAATTTGAGTCTAGCCCTAGTCCTAGCATGGGATTCCCAGTCTGTTTTTCTAATCACCTAATTTCTACTTTCAGCCAAGTCGATGTTCACAGGTTGTTGCTTCTAGTCATAATTTCAGAGATTACATGAGGTCATAGTAAATCTTCTCATATATCTTGGAATTTAGCAGTCAAAATTCTGGAATTGCAGCTGTGGATAAACAGTGTTCATATATGAGTTTTCAATGCTTCTGAGGACTAGTATACTTTTTTATGCTAGTGGCTATTAAATACTATAAACCTTTGCCTACATCTTTCATACTACTGTCACTCCACTTGCAAGAACTGCAGGAGTTAGCTTCTGGTAGCTTTACTTTTAAGATTCTCAAATTTCTTGCCTGAAGTTAGATGGCAGACACAATATCAAAATATTATAAAATTGAAAAACAAAATAAAACAAAACCCAAAACCAAAAATACCCCAACCAAACAAAAATCCCACCAAAAAAACCCACAAGTAAAACTTAGTATTTCTTGTGTAACTGATTATAAAATTCATAAAATTACTTTCTCAGTCCCTCTGGAAGAGTAGTTATGATGTCAGTAGTGTTTTCCCTTAGTGAGTATTATAATAGGGTGTTTTCACTGAAAATTATTTTTGAAAGACAAGTTTAAGAATACAAAGCATGCATATGTATGCATTCGTATGTGGGAGGGGAGGCTTAAATTTATAAGTAGTTTATTTTCTATAATCCAATAACTGTTTCTTGTGAGCAGAGGACAAGTTTGATGTTAAACAGTTTTAAAAGGACCTGGTGTCGAAGATGGGTTTTGCTGAAACAGGCAATATGTTTTTATGCTTCTTTCAATTATGGCCAAAATTTTTCTTGAATGTGAAAGCAGTGCTTTATAAACTGTTACCTCTAAGAGGAAAATGCGGTTCTCTTCCAGTACATGTACACATACACTTGCAAAATGCAGTGCTTGCACTGCCAAGTTTCATTCTTAACATATAGCAACATAAATATTGCTCTCTTCACCCCTATCGTTGTGTTATAATTACGTTAGCCTATGTGGTGCAAATAGTGTTTCCAATAACGGTAAAAGAAATTTAGAAATAATAAAGCTGTCAGTGTTAACAGTGATTCTTGACAAGACTCATGTAAACCTAACTAAAAATGGAAAAGGGTTCACTTGTCAAAAACCAGGATAATGCAAAGTTTGGGGTTTTCTATTTCCCCTGCCAGATTTATTTCTTGTAATGAATTTCATGATTTTTTTAAAGGGAGACAGTTGTTCTCCTTCACCCTTTCCCTTTTCCTCCCACACTGCCAATCCTGAGACCAAAAATGGTCTTTTAAAACCAATTGAAGGAAACTGATCCTCACTGAAAAGAGCTTTCAGTTCTCTTTATTGTTTAAAAATCAAGACTTTTTTTCTATGTATTTAATACAAAAAATGGAGCACTGCTATTAGAAAGCTGAAAGAAAGGCACACTCCAGTGAATTCTATATAACACACCAGTTCTTCCAGGCTTTGAAGTAATGGCAGTAGTCTCATTTTGTTTTAAATATATAAAAAAGCCTCTGATTCACAAAAAGAAGAATCTTAATACTTGACTGGTTTCTGAATAGGCATTTTGTGCTTTAATGGGCTTTACGTTCTTATTCCAAAGGACTCTGCTGAAATACAAAAGCTTTAATATACTGTATATATATAAACAAATATATCGATGAATTCAATCCAATTTATTTGGTGGAAGGGTTTGCAGAGGAATTACATGTAAATGTTTTCTTTCATGGAAATACATATGCTCTGACGTGAGGATGACAAATTCCAGCTGCTTCGAGAAGAGCTGTGGAGTCCAGTACTTGGTGTCACCTTCTTTTGGAGTGTCAAGTGACTGTGATGCTTTTGTGCGTTGACACCTCCAAGTGTGCTGTTAATCCTGGAAGGTAAGTGGTTGACTCACCATCCCTGAAGGTGATGAGAGGTGTAGATGTGGTGCTTAGGGACATGGTTTAGTGGTGGACTTGGACGTGACAGGTTAATGGTTGGACTGAATGATCTTAGAGGTCTTTTCCAACCTAAATGGTTCTATGATTCTATGGAAATCGTGTATGAGGTCTGAACTTTGAGTCACTGCAAACTGAGGTACTGTCTGAGATTTTTGTTGAGTTTACAATAGCATGAGACTTAGAAATCTAGGATACAGATCTTCTTCAGCTTAGATATCAGTAAAGTTCTGTATGTTCACAGTAAGGAAAATATCTGGGTAAGTGTATGAAGACCATTTTGAATAATTACTTTTCCCCTTTTTATTCTCAACTCCATATTTTACAAGAAGTCGCATAGGCTTTAATGATGCTTGTAGGATAGCTCACAAGAATTAAAAGTAGCATGACATTAAATTTTTCATAGTTGAAGATGTGTTGCTGGTGATACAAATTAGAAGATTATAAGTCTTCAAAGATATAAAAGGAAAATTGTATGGAGGTTTGTGTTTGGGTTTTTTTAACAGCAAATACTGCTTAATATGGAAGGTCTGTACAAAAGCAGGATACTGTGCTTTGGTCCATTATTTTAATTTTTTATTTGGCTTACCTTATAATTTTAATCATAAATGTTTGTGTATATGTAGGTTAAAATATTTTGAAATTCTAACCTAAGAGCAAATGAATCAATAAACCAAAGAAAATATAATGAGGTTTAAAACCATGAAGACTGTAATATACACTAGTAAAGTCTCAGAAGCCTAAAGTAAAGATGATCCAATATCTGACTGAATAAAACCCCAAACTTTCTCTACAATGGACATGCAATTTCTGTACTCAATCGTTCTTCTACTGTTGCTGATGCCTTCACTAACACCTAAGCCAGAAGATGTTTCTGAATTCTCTGCAGTGCCTAAAAGTCAGCAATACTTTCACATGTTACAGAGAAAGCACAGATCACCAGTATTACTTTTCCACTGTGAAGGACAAAGAAAGTTATACTCTTATTCAGCTCATGAGAAAGACTTAAAGTGCAATTTAGTTTATGGTTAGTATCATTGTTTTTATTTTCCCCGTCTTTGCATTAGAAATTCAGTTGTTTTCCACATTTTCCTGGATGTACTTCAGTGAATACAGACAGACTTGTGATATTTGGGGTCATAGAGTGGAGTAATTTGCAAGAAAACTGTATGAACTGCTTGCTGCTTTTCTCTCTGCAACTTCACAGAAGAGAGATATGAACCATATCATGCTTCTTTTATCAGATAACTTAACAAAGCTAAATTGTAACAAAGTTAAGATGTAAGATGTGGAACAAAGATATAAGATTAGGACCATATTCTGAACAAGTCATGTTGGATTGCAATTTATTTCCCTAAGGACGTGTTAGTGCATGTTGTGCCAACAGGATTGTGTGGGAATAGCCCAAAGAAGAGCTGCTATGGAATAATATAAAATTGGCCAAAGGCTGCTTTTATGATGTTACCAGATGGAGTTTTGAGTCAGCAGCAACTTGATTTAATATTACTTGATCCTGTGAAACTTTCATAGATTTTAAGTTGAGAGCGGCAGAGAGGGCAGCCTCATTATTTCTCCTTGCAACATTCATCAAAACAGAAACATTTTGAAGTTGTGGGTTAATTGTTTGGCTGAAAGTGTAATTTATTTTTCAATGCTGAATTAGCAATACTTAGGCATATTATTCATGCTTTTGTAGAGAAAGCAGATTAGTTAAACTCCAGGAATTGAATTCTGTTACATTTTGAAAACGAATGTGTATGAGAGAGAAGGCAAGCTATAACAAGACATAGGTTGTCATCACATGAGTTAAGCACCTGTTTGGATAACTCTTAAAATCATTGACATTTGACTGTGATTGCAGGGATATTTTTCTATACTGCTTGATAGTCACTATGTTCAGATTATATTTCTCCTTCTTTTTCATCCTGAAACCACTTGCAGTTCATTTGTTAGTTCCACACCTATGTCCCAGAATGGGAACTTCATCAAGGTAAGAATTAGGAATTAGGTAAGACTTAGGAAAATTCACAGCTTCTTCTCCAGTGAGGTACTCAAACAGTAACATGGCCTGAATAAGTAGACTATTGAGTTCTAATTATGCTTGCTTTTACAAGCATAAGGAATTCTGGGCTACAATTCCCCAGTTAAAATGTACAGTTACTCTCCCTACTTAAGCAAATTCATAAAATGCATTTATTATTAATTATTGGAAATATATACAGGCTTAAAGACAGATGTATGTGGTGAAGAACCTGTTGGAATTTGGGGATGTTTAACCTATCATAGCTCTACAAATGATTATTTATCAACAACCCAAACAACAGCAATGCAGTTCCTGTGGAGACACTCTCCTTCCTGGTTCAATTCTGTCTCAGCAGTGTATCACAGATATTCATGCTGAATAATCCATCTGATATTTACTTCGGTGTACATCATAACACGAAAGTTCTCCTCCCTAGTTTTGGCAAAACACTATGATAATTTTCATTAATGCCGCAATCTGGCCCCATGGTCTAAGAGCAGTAGAATACAAACAGTCAGTGTACATCATAAGAGCAAGTAAAATTTCAAATGTGAACTTTGGAATGTATCTGGTTACCAAAATGTTGGACTTCCAGAGAATGCTGGGTTTTATTTAGTTTAAGGCAACAGTTTGTTTTACTGTTTTTTTCATATGAGTGTTTGTGATCAATGTATATACGTAAAGGACATTTATGCAACAGGTCCATATACAGCAGAGACCTTGCAGCACAGTATCCCTGTGTGCAGCATCACAGTGCTGAGGAATGAGACAACTTGCATGACTTGACATTAAGCAGTAAGTCCTATAAGTTTCCAGGACAGTTAATGCAAATTAACACCTGTCTTTTGAAAGTCAACATTAGCTTGGAGTTTCTTTTGCCTCTCTATCATCTCCTTCCTCTGACGCTTTTACCACAGAGTGCCCTTTCTCCATTTTCCCACAGGCAGCATTTGTGGGCAAAGGGTCCTCTGATGCTTTTCATGAATTCAAAGAAATTCCACTGCAACAAGGTTTGTATCAAATGGTAGATACTGAAATTAACTTTGAAAGAAGTTTGAGTAGCACAAAACATGACCTTTTTTATTGTATATCAGGATGACCTGATATCTTAATGCCTTCTTTGAATAGCATCTGCAGTATAATTTGCAATAACTAATGGTTTGTATTGAAATTGTGGAGAAAAATCTGCAATATATGTATAATATGCTGCTGCTTTAAAAACTCATACCTGTGCTTTTCTACTTGAAATATAATAGTAATTAATACATATTTTTATGCATTATTTTATGTTTGGGGCTTTGGGTTTTTTTTTTAGCTAGAGGCTCTAGATGGCTATCCTCTATTCTCATAGGTTTCTTTCCTATTTAACATGTAGGATGTCATCAGGAGATCATATTAATATTTTTGTTACTGACTTGCTGTCTTGCTGACTTGCAGTCAGCAAGTTCTTCTGAGGTTTTAGTATTCATGCTTATGTTCTCGGTGCTGTAGAGCCACATCATTGCTGAGCGTCTCTTGAGCACATCTGTGAATCTGGCTGAAAAAGCAGTCATTGAACCAAGGAAGAGAGAAAAGCTTCCTTCTGATTTCTGTATCTTTTGATGTTGTGACTGAGGTCTAAGTTACTTCTAGGAATGTTTATTGTAAAGAATTCCCTTCACAACAGGTAGGTCAGCCAAGGAGGCAGGTCTTAGGCTGCTCTGTAAACTACTCTTAAAGTTACGAAAATGCGATGTTTCCTATAGAAATAGCTCATTTCCCATATGGGGTAAAAACAAAATGCTCGTCTGTGCTTGTATTAGGGTTTTACTTGTTAATGTAGTGTTTCTTATAGGCTCACCTAGCTAAGCCATCATCATTTTCCTTCTGAAGCCTGATGTACACTGCTCACCCTCGCTCACTCTTATAAGAGCAAGAGCAGAATCACCTAATACCAGCATCCTTTTTCTTTTTTTCTCTTTCTTTTTTTTTTTTAACAAACCAGGCCCTTAGCCCTCTTTTCACTTTGCTTCCATTAGTAGCAAATCCCCCTTGTCCTTTTTAATTTTTAATTACCATTGTCTGTTCACCTTTGTTTTACCCATGACATCTTCAATTTAAACAGTATCAGAGAGGTTGATGTGAACAGTTTTCTTTTCAGCTTAAGTGACTGCAGCTCATTTAGTTGTTAATTATGCAGGGAGGTTTGCATGGCTGCGGCTGGTAATTTGAATATGCTCCCAATGTCAGGTCTGTGTCTGGACGGCTGAGCTTGTAAAAGGATTATGATGTATATATGGTTCATGGCTAAGAGGGCTAATGAAAGTACCTCATTTAATCAAACACAATTAATTAAATGAACTTATGATATTAACCCATCTTTCCGTGCATGTATAATTTATATTAATTGATCTGCTGCATTGAAGTTGACCAATCAGGTAGACTGCTGACAGCCTAAGGAAGAAGGAAGTACCATTAGCATTAGTTTGATGCAAACCATAATTGATGGGTCAGTGTGTTTTAGGGATGTAGCAAAAGCTTTGTTAATTGTCATAAGAAGTTCAAATTGATTGTGTCTGCATTAGTACATAAATTTAAATTGATTAATGTTTTGTTCTAAAATTAATGTCTATACTGCATGGGTGATACAACGCTTTATTTATTGGATTCATTAATGCAGTCTCAGGAAAAATAGTGTTGAAGTTAGGTAAGTGGGAGTAGATCGTTAAGGATGAGTTCAGTGGAGCCATGTGGTTGACAGCATTCCCACACGGAGCCAGAGCCCGCCTGCACCGCAATGGCCGAGTGTGAAACACTGTCCTGAGACCATGGAGGCTGACATTTAATTAAGGCTTTATTAAAGACATTAGCAATATAAGGAGGAAAGAAATAATAATAGTAAAAGACAATAACTCTCATATAGCAAACATCAAGAAGAAATACAAAGCAAGTCTACAGCGGGCTGCTTGGGTTATGTGTAGCTAAGTGTCTCTGTACCCTGGATCAGGGCTGTCCCCAAAACGCTTCCTGTAAACCTGTTTCACACAAGCGCTGCAGCCAGCTTGCACTGTGTCTTGAGCCGAACAGGAAGCTGAACTTACACCACAGCAGGTTAGTTACACAATTCTTCTGTCTGTCTCTCTTCTGCATTTGCCACTGTAGGGAAATACTGTAGGTATTTCACATTTGACAGTCCCTTTGTTTTAATAAGTGTTTGCATTGCGCGTTTGATTCTTGTGCGATAGCACAGGATGCTTTGTATGTTTTATGGCACTGCCAGCTAAACATAGTTTGTCCTTCTAATGCTAGTGCATTATAGCACCTTATATTTCAGTTTGCTTCACTTTTGACATGAAGTTCTAAAGGAACAAAGAAGAGTAGGAGATCCACTGGGAAGCCACTTTAATTCATTTATAACCCCTCTTTTTTCTTACCAAAGGAAACTTAACATCTGTTTCTTATAAACTGATTTAAATAGAAAATGTGTAATGCATCCTTTTACCAAATGGTTCTTTCTTTTATTGGAGGAATAAAGCAGTTTGACTGTTCTGCTTTTACTACGGTGCATTCATGCTCTTAGAAATGGGACATCTCCACTTTCACGAGGATGCAGTCTGAGTTTTGCACAGTAGAGGGGAGATTATATATCTTTCTCTGCTGTCTTACTGAAGTATGGTATACAATGTATTATTTACAGACAGTTCCCTGGTTCTGTAATGGGTGGATTATATTCAAATATCACTCCATGTGGTGGCACTAGCGAGTAGCAAACGTCGTAATTGGTTCCTGGAGCACAACTCCTTTTCTTTTTAACTTTTTGAGATTGTGTTAATGGGTGCCTTGCACTTGTTTTCTATTGCCAGATTTTAAGGACAGCTATTCAAAGCTAAGTCATATTGTTCTGAGGCAATCGTGATGAAGTGATGAGTTTTGTCATGTGCAGCAACGTCGGCAATACTTTTGACAGTTTGGGCAAATTAAGTTCTTATTACTTGTTTAAATTATGTTTAGTGTTCCTTTTTGTTCCTTTGGTTGGTGGGGATTTTCTTTGTGGGGTTTTTTTTTTTTTTTCCAGCTTTATAACTGCAGCATGTCCTATATAAGTAAAGATATACATGCAGACAGTTCTCAAATTTCATGTAAAAAAAAATATGGTGATGTGAACTTTCATGTTTTGTTTACACCTTTGTTTGAACTCCTCCACTGTATTACAGTTAATTACTACCAAAAGGAATGTGCTCTTCAGTGTGCTGGTTTCCCAGCAGAGTGGCTTTTTGCTTTGCAAAGATTTTACACTAATAACATATGAATATTTGACCCAGAGCCAACAGCAAGTGAAAAAGACTCATGCTGTGTAGAGAAAGGCATTAACAGTTCTTTGCACTCTAAGAGTAAAGGAAATGGAAAATAAAATAGAGAAAGTGTACTACTTAAATAACATGAAAAATTGAAATATAGTCTCAGTGCTACCACATGACGCACCAGAAAAGAGGGACATGGACTGCAGGCATCTTGTCCAGAGCAGAATGAAAATGAGCACCTTGGGAGTCACTTCTCTTAAGTTAAGATTCTTTTATGAAGTTTTTCCAAAGTCAGAAAGGCAAAAAGAAAAGGATGACTGCCTTGTTCATGTGTGTGTTGGAGTCAGGGAGGAAGCATGCGTGTACGTCTGCAGAGCGGAGTGAGAGGGGGTCTTGGATTTACAGCAATAATTTTGCCTTTGCTTAGCAGCCCTGTAAATGGGTCACAGATGTTCCAAGAGTGGAAATTAACGTTATTTTTTGAAAACCACTTAACTATGAGCAGAATGCAGTGTCACTTCGAGTAATTATTCTGTTAATTGTGTTGTGGTTTAGGTTGCAGCCAGAGCTGTACTCTTTGCTAACGATAGTATTATGTGGACTAAAGTGCAGGAGAGGTGGGAGACAAGATCACGGGCTGCCTTTTCAAATGCTTGCAGACAACTCAGGGTGGCAGAGCAGTTCCTATTACAAAAACATGTTGGAAACAAGAGTAGAGAGACAAATATGAAATAAAGAGGGAGCTGGCCACATCCTTGTCAGCTCTTGCTATCGGGTCTTCTTGCTTTGCCATTGCTGAGATGGGAGAATGTCAACTCTCGAGTAGAGGCGGGGGTAAAAAAGAAACCAGTTTAGGAACGATTGTGATGCCTGTGGCAAATGGGTTCCTTGAGGGTTATTTTCTCTCTCTGAAGTGTTGTGAAAAATCCAGGAACGTGGGGCTGGCCATCTTCACCTCCAATTCAACAGTTCTGCCATCAGTAGGTGTCACTGCAGCCAGTCAGAAATGCCAGCGAGCGCGGAAGGCAGGCATGCACCTAGCCACTGAAAAAGCGAATCGACACAGCAAAAGAGTACTGCCTCTCCAGCACACAATAAAGTTTATTTAATAATTTGGAGGCTTAAATATAGAAAATAAATCAATACAGCTCTACTAAAAAGGCTGTCACTTAGTGAAGAAAAAAAAAAAAGAAAAAAATCTCTCCCAAAAGATTGCACTGGGATTTATGGATAGGGTAGCATAAATATTTAATTTAGCTGAATCAAGAAAAGTTATTTAAAAAAAAAAATCAAGCTATTTGCATGTAGTGCAAAGGTGTGTGTGTTATTTCAAAATAAAATAACAATGCCATTGCAACAGAAAATATTTGTTAATCTCTTATCTAACTAAGGCCACAATTTGAGATTGCGGTCATAAAAATATCAAAATTATTAGGTGTTCTTAGTTAAACATTATGCATTGAAATATTCAGTCACAGAACAGCAACATACTCTCTGAACTATCACAGCTTGACAGCTGCCCTAGAATTTACCTAAGCCTGAAGATGTTACATTACTGCAAATAAAAAAAAAAAGTAAAATCAGTAAAATAATTTTAATTAACTCCACACACAAAAAAAGAACCATGCAAGGAAGAATCTAACACATTCAAAACTAATATTAAATATATTTTCAGGGGTTATTTTTCAATTATAGTAAATTCTTAGCACTAGTATCAAAAAGATAAAACACGTCTCTGAAACCACATATGTTTCCTCAAATACCGTACAACCTCATAAGTTACTTTTTTGTTATCATTTCAGTAGTATAAATGTTGCAGCAAAACAATGATCAAAATTAAAAATGGAAAATGAAATTTAGCAGTGACCTGAAGTCTCAATTGCTATACCAGGAATAGGCTTCAAAAAATCTAGCTTCTGTTCAATTGTTTCAGGCTGTGATGAATGTAAAAAGTCAGTCCGTGCTTAGCCAATTGCTAGCATTTTACAAATCAGACTTATATTTGCGTTCTTACAGTGTTGGTTTGTTGTTACAAATAAATTTAAAGGGGATCTCTCTGGTTTAGAATTTATTGTTCAGTCAATCTACAAAAAGAAAGATTCACAATCTTTTCATTTCTAAAACACACAATTGGGAAGGGAAAGAAAGAATTCAGTTAAATCTGATAATATAATACTGGATTTATTTATACTGCCTTTTACCGTTGTTTTGCAGGAAAAGCCTGGATTGTTTGGCAGAGGCATAGGTTCTCAGCACAGAGAAGGCTGCAAAACCTTAATTAATTAGAATGATTTATTTCAGGGGATGGAAATGAAGTAGGTAGGAGAGTATTCAGTGTTTCCTAATATGAAAATTTTAGATCAAGCTCTTTGTCTTATTTATTAAGAGTTCAATCGGGCATATGATTGACAATATTTAGGTAGGCCATATGCATTCTTTCTCCAGTATTTCTTACTTCCTTTAGGACTCTGTCATTCTCCTGTCTGGACAGTGATTCAGAAGTTCTGATTTACCTGACTAGTAATATTTTATTAATAAATATTTGTGCTGAGTTATCGGAGGGCTTAATTGTGACACTGCATTTTTTTAGTAAGTCTGTGAATGTGAGCATACACTTCAAAAGTACATTTGATGTGAATTATATAAAACAAAAGGTTTTGCCTGCCAGTGTGAAGGAATAACTGATAAAAAACACATCCATGCATATTTGTGGAAAAATGAGAATTAATGCTGTTCACTATGGACCAGTTCTTTAAAACAGAAATTAACATTTCTTTAAAAAAATAAATCACTAATGAAAGAGGACATGTGAATGTATTTCTCCTTATGGTTTTATAAATGCACTAAAGCTAATCTCTGTGTGCATAATAATGGCTTCACTCTGCGTGGGGGTGAACACTACACTTTCCTCATTTCATTCATTATGGTGATTTAGGTGCTAACACAGGAGGCTGACTTGCACGCTGCTGTGGCTCCAGTACTGCAACAACCAGCTGAAGTTTGTCTGTATTAATGTTTCCAGCTATCATACCTGAAGCAAAAGAGAAGTGAGATGAAAGAGATTAGTTCTATGTCTAAAAATTGGTTATCTGTAGTGTTTCATGAAATTCGCCCCGAAGGGAAACTTCCTGGATAGTTTTCTTGTTACTTGACACAATTCAGGCAGAATCATATTTGTTCCTTTGTCATGTTACTTTAGCATGGTGTGTTGAGTAAAGTGAACAGGTGCCCTCTTGTATTGATCAGCTATCATGGCAAGGAGCTATTATTAGATTTTGAAGGGGAAAGAGAAGGGTTGAGAAATGAAGAGGAGAAAGTGGGACAGGTTATTGATGATGGTAATAACTGTGCTCACTGGTCTCCAAACACCGGCGCTGTAAAGTTGACCAGATGAGGAGATCAGTATAGATATGTTGAAGGGAAAAGACAACATGAAGAAGTATGGAGCATAGTTTCTTACCTGGCAGAGTTATTAAAGTTCATTGAAGGAAGATGAACTGTTTCAATATGTTAAACACTTGAGGCTGTTAAGAGAGAGTTGCTGTCACAGAGAGAGGCATTGTTTAGGAGGTCTGCTTTTTCTTTTTTTCCTTGCTCCTTCATTCCTTTCTATCATTTTTTAATTTGAGTTTTATTCTGTTCCTGTTTAGCTGTATGCTAGATAACCATGTGGAAAATAAAGAGCAAACAAAAGGAAAAGAGAAACCAATCCCTTTGTACAGGACCCTTGCTCATTTTGTCTGAAAGCGAACTTCATGCTGAGAGTCCCACAAAAGCAAAGGGTTAATAATCATTAATGTATGAGTAAGAATATGGTATGAATATATATTATATCGCATCACTGCTTTCATCTGTTCGGTAGAGATGTCTTCCTCAGCTACAGCTTTGTTGTAGGCAAACCACTGCCATATTTTAGGAGCCAAGTATGCTGAGTGTTATATAGCTGATGTGTAATGAGATGCACTAGCCAGCAGAGACTCAAAATAGACCCAACATGATTCAGAATATGCTACTTTTACCCAAACAGTGACTCTAACATAATTAATTTGGTGGTAATAAAAGGCAAAAATGTAATTCTGCATTCTGTTTGATAGTAAGAAGTGCACTAAATTAAGAGACAGTGAACTCTCAACAGTAAATTTTGCTTGAGGGTTAAACTCTCTGTTCTACTGAAAGGTCACCACATGATTCAATGTTTTTAATCCTTCCACAGTGTAATGACATTTTAGGGGATGTTTGCAAACATATATCAGGGTTGTCTATACAAAATCACATTTGATTTCAACGCATGGAGAAGGGATGTTTCCTCCATTGTGTATAAAGCATGTGTTAATTTAAATTCTGTCACTGAAATTTGTTTTACATATATTCTGGAACAGAATATAAATTGGGACTGTTGAAATGTATATAGTTTCACTGCAGACAGAAAATTATTATGTTACTCCATTGACTGCCACCACCCCCTATTACTCCCCACACTGCGCAATGCTATGTTCTTAAGTGGCTCCCTTTAGTTTTGCTGGGTGTAATATGACATGCAAATTTAGGAAGGGATGAAACTTCTTATAAGCAAATGCATACCCATTTAAGACAATCTAAACCCTATGCAAAGAAAATGGAAACCTGGCTGCCTGTGGGTATCTCTTCTGCGTGGATTGAAACTTGTGCAGAGATCTCTGAGATACTGCTGGTCGTCCTGGTATTGAGATGTCCTCCGATGTATTCGGGAGCATGGTGGTGGGAGATGTATCACAGTAAATCTTCATGCAGACTCTAAAAACAGCATTGCTATATTTGCAGGACATGGCACCTTATCTCAAAAATCCTGCCTTCAGCAGGACTAGTCATTTGGGCATAGCACCCATCTATTTCCAATTTGAAAAATATCTCTGGAACCATGTAGTCAAACAGTCACAGTATCTCTGACGCTCCCAATCTTGAAAGGAATCCTTCAGTTATCTGATAGGACTGTGAGAAGCTACTAAAGATCAGTCCATACACACATGTATGTATCACTGAAGTCTGTGTTTCGTTAAGGACAGATTATGGTTAGCCCCTTGCAAAAGCATCTTTTAAAAAGAATAATGTGGGTACTTAAAAAATGGGCTTGTCATTGCAATGCTAGTTGTCAATTTCAGTCAAATTTGAGCTGGAAATGGTTTTTCAAAGAGGGCATTATTGGCATCAACAAACTGACAGAAGACTTGTCCTTGTTTAATTTATCTTCCCTCTCTATCCATATTGCTGCATCTTCTTAAACTGTCCCCTTAGAGCATCCTTCTTCAACACTTGGGGAAGTGTTATATCCCATATGCTGAGGCGTTATTCTCACTTGCAGTATTTAATGCGAAATGGAACGTTTCTGATAGAAAGGACTGAGAGGACCTTCCCTGGGAAAATCCTCTACTTGGACAGTCAACCAGGGACCTGTGCTCCTGGCCCATCATGAGAACATTACTGGTGAGGCATAACACAGAGCACGATTTATTAAGGGACAGGCTGAAGTACACAATATGGCCAGTTTTCTCGAAGTGGCTAATCTGCAAAACAAAATTGGGACAATTGGCTTAGAGGTTAATACACTCCTTTGGGGAATGGGAAAAATATACTCCTGCCCATTTTTTGATTCATCATAGATTTTTCAGAAAAAACATGGGTTAACAGTGTGGAAACATCCTTCTGAAATGTTATGGAAAAATTTTTGTTCCAGGTCCTACTTAAATTTATGCAAAACAGAATACCTACCACAGGGACAATTGAGCGTACCTCTTCTCACATAACTCATCACATCTTCATCACGTAACTAACCTGGGAAGAAGTCCCATAAGAAGGAAACAATTGAACCTGACTTCCCACATCCTGGGTTAGTCTTCTCTCTAAACATCCAGTGCAAAGAAAGAGGAAGCTCTCCTTTTGACCTATTCCCACAAGACATACTTTGCCTCGTCCTCCTAAGATCTAACCCTCCATTTTTTTGCCTTATGTGTCCCCCCCAAAAAACCCCATATAATTTCAAGCAGAACAAGATTTTCCAATCATCACCAACTGTGAAGGAAAAGGTGGGGTCATGGGAGTGCATGACTCAGTGTCTGGGATGGGTCTTTGGGGAGAATTTCATGATTTAAAGATCCACTTTTTGAACATTTTGTCATTTCCAGAAGACTTGCCTGACTTGAGTTCTTGGGAGCTGTAATGATCATATCAGCACTCAGATATGTGGCATTTCATCTCACATCTCTCTCTCTGTCCCCTGCTCACCATGGAAAATGAAATTAATACTCCTGCTGTGCCTATTTATGGAAGGTGTCCCAAGCAGGCAAAGCACTAATGATTAAATGGAGCATTCACTGGAGGAACAATGAGTCATGCAGGCAGAGTGGAAACAGATTCTCCCAGATGCACTGACAACATGGTGCTAACTACAGTCTCTTGAAGGAAAACCTGCAAGTCCACTGCTGCAATTGTACCAAACTTCCAGATATCAGTCCATAGTAGCCAAAATAATAATTCTATTGGTTTAGTTTCAAATCAAGAATGGGCACCAGCTGAAAGTATTCTTCTTATTCTCACATAATTGATGCCTTTGATAGGAGTAAAGAAAATCTTCCAAAACATGTTACATGCTTATTTTCTTAACATCACACCTCAGCACTAAGATGTGTACTGTATAACTGCTTCTCCTTCCTCCGTTTCATTTTCACTCATCACTAATGACTAATGCCTTTCAGAGTCTTCCTCTTGTATATTGCCAGCAATTTCATAGGTGCTCAGGGACTTCTCATTTAACAGCCTACATTAATTGCATCAAGTTGTACCTTCTTCATTATTTTTTTCTCTTTGGCTATTTCAAATTTGTGGGGTTTTTAATTCTTTTTTCCCCCCAAATTTACCTCTGTCATGCTGAAAGAAACTCGTGGTTGCAGTGTTCAACGATCTAAAAGAAAGGATCTCCACATCAGGAAAAATATAATTTCCACTGCAGTGCAACCGCACATCTAAACCACTGTTGGTTTGACAATTATGCCCTAAGCTCTGACCAGCCTGTGAGTGGGCATCGTGCCATTTGAACAGTAGGGCAAAATTGCAGGCAGCCAAAAGTCTGGCTCAAATATGTTTCTTGAGGGAACAATCCCAGCTAAAAATAGTCCTATTTGTCTGAACGAAATTTATTCATACACATCCTGATGTACCGTTAAAAATGACATAGGATATGACTGGTTTAGGGGTTTTTTAAACCAAGATATCAGAAGAGTCACAGAGGAGAGAAGCGCTTGTTTCATGTGGAACAAAACAGACTTGAGGTACACCTTTAAAAGGCAAATGCTCTGGAGGCATTTCTTACCCTGTTTCTGTACCTCACATGGAAGGCATGGTGATGGTCCTCTTAGACCCTAAAGTGATGGCAGGGATGCAATCCTTGGCGCCACCATGTACTTTCCAGAGACTCCTTCAGCCACTTCCTTCTGGATGAGCAGCAGAGAAGAGCAGCTGGTACATACCCCCCAGCAATTTTCCTCTGCTGCCTGCTGGACCTGCAGGGATAGCCTGTAGCTCCCAAACACCTTCAAGATCTGCCCTTCCCTGCCCACCTCTCCATGCCAATCTTCTGGGTGGAAAAAAGTAGCTACAAGTCCCCTTTTGTACATCTGATGTAGGCATTGATACTTCATGTGTAAATATAATGTGTGTTTTCATTCACTGAAATTGAAATTTAATTTTTTTTTCCGCTCTTGCATTAGTTTCTTCTGATTTTCAGTTGTTATGGAAATTTTCAATGATGCGTATCTGTGGTACATAGGTCTACTCAAGAGAGTCAGGTATGGCTAAGAAGAGGGAAAGGAAAGAAAAAATTCTGTGAAATTGCAAAGGCTTCTGGGAATGGTGTGCTTACACATACAGTCTTTCTATTGCTTCAGCCAGAAGAAAAGGATGTGACAGTGGTGAGGAAAGCTCATGAAACTTGTTGCTATCTCTTGAACTCTCCCTTTCTGTGCTGACTGAAAAATGATGTGCAAGCTGCTGCTGCTGTTCTTTAGAGCAATAATAGGAGAGTACAGCTTTTGTGTGGGATGGTAGATGCAGTGATAGGAGAAAACAAAAAAGTTTGTAGTCTAAACCACAGGTAAAATTGCCAGGATGTTTCAGTTTGTTTCTCCCTTCTGGTTTTGATATTGCAAACTCCTATTTTAAATCAGCAAATCCTCCCAGGAATGAAGAGTAAAGTACTCTAAGAGAGAACTCCAGCACTTTTAACATGTAGTGTCCCCCTCATTGCTTCAAGCAAGGGGCTCTCCTCTCCTCTCCTCTCCTCTCCTCTCCTCTCCTCTCCTCTCCTCTCCTCTCCTCTCCTCTCCTCTCCTCTCCTCTCCTCTCCTCTCCTCTCCTCTCCTCTCCTCTCCTCTCCTCTCCTCTCCTCTCCTCTCCTCTCCTCTCCTCTCCTCTCCTCTCCTCTCCTCTCCTCTCCTCTCCTCTCCTCTCCTCTCCTCTCCTCTCCTCTCCTCTCCTCTCCTCTCCTCTCCTCTCCTCTCCTCTCCTCTCCTCTCCTCTCCTCTCCTCTCCTCTCCTCTCCTCTCCTCTCCTCTCCTCTCCCTCTCCCCTACTCTATCCTTTCACATTGTAAGCAAATAAGTTATGCCCTAGACCAGACACTATATAGTATTTCAGACCTTCCTCTACTAATGTGCCATGGCTCAAATAAAGGTGGAGAGCCATGCTAGACTCTGTTGCCTTGCAGTAAACTGTGGTCATCCAGAATACAAAACTGATACTATCAAACTGAAAGTACGTGACCATGAAATGTCATTTACAGCCCAGTAGTGAAACCCTACTGCCTTAGATTTTTGTTTTTCTATATAGACTTGATTCATTTTACATCTCATTCCTTTTATCCCCCTCTTCCTCTCTTTACTTTTCTTGACAGTACATTATTATTTTATATATATATCAGATTTACTATTTTTTTCTGGGTTATTAAATGTACTCATATTTTTGTCTTCTCTATGACCGAAGCAAAATATTTTTATTATCCAGAGAAGTATTCGGATGCAGGAGAAGTTATTTCATGTGACAACATTTCCTTTGGGAGACATGTGTGATTCCTTCGCTAAGAAAGGCAACCTATTTCACACACTCAGAGAAAGGTCTAGAGTGGAAAATTTCCATTTATCACCAGATAGCTGGTTCATACGTGTAGCATCTTCAGCTCTTGTGAATCGCATGTAAACTCAGACCTTTACCAACCAGATGGTCAAATGATTCTGGTCATCTCATGATTTTCATCAGTATGATGAGAGAAAACATCACATAGCAGCTGCCTGTAACAGTGTTTGTGTGTTGCTTTGATTTACTTTTTTAGCAGTTACTGTATGTGGTTGCTCTATTAATCTTTCTATATGAACAGTTTCTCTGTTTAATTAAATTGGGCCCAATGAGGCAGTGCATGGTCCTCTGATAAGCTCATTCATCTTTATTTGATTCTTTGCTGACACGTTAGTTGCCCTGTGACATAGGTTAAGTCATTGAGTGGCCATTACCTCCTTGTTTACTCTCTCATGTTACTCCTAACCACCTTCCTGAAGTCAAATCCAGATGATTTGTGCCAATTTCATGGGGGCACAAACTGGAACATCCGATAACTTTCTACATGGCTGACTTTATACAATCTTGCTTGCACATCTCAAGCTGCTATGTCTGTCAAAATACAATTTTTTCCCCTCCTCCTTATGGGCTTTGATAGAGCTATGAGTACTAGAGGTCTCAATTATAAAATGTCATGACACTGCCGCACAATTTTTTACAGTAATTTCACAGTGTCACTTTGTGATTATTTCAGGATAGCTTTGAACCATGACTGAAATGAATTGTGGCCCTTAGTGTATTGGGTGATACAAATTGTGAGCTGGTGTGACAGAGGCAGGCGTTGTTAGGAATAAACTCCATGTGAAGAGAGGGGAAGCATGTATTTTTTTCAGAAATGTTACAACAAAAAAAAACAGGCAGCAAAAGGGAGGCAAGGGAGAGGAGGTGGAAGAAGAGAGACTTAAACATTTGCAACAAAGCAAGCATCAGCTGGCTGCGCACTTTTAATTCAAACGGTCTGTTAGCTCGAGTCGGGGCTTTTACAGGCTCATACAGCAGAAACTCAACCTGGGATTCTGCAATAAACCTCCTCAAACTCTGACCTGAGGCAGAAGAATGTGTCCTGCGTGATTCCCGAAAAAATCCGACTCCTTTTTAAACAGCCAGTGCTTTAAAATATGGAGCGAAGAGTCAGATAAACGCCTCACCAAGCAAATGTTGGTCTTGGCAGGCAGTCCTGTCATTTTATAATACCGCTTTGAGTAGTTTTAAAGCACAATTGTTCATCCAGAATGAGTGAGTAGGGAGACCTTTGCAGATGTCTCCACCACCTCCCTGGCTGAAATAGTGAAGGGAGGGGAACGAGCAGCTTCTCACAGACCTGGGCTTGTGAGGAGGTGGGAAAGCAGAAAGGCTTGTCCCTCTTCCACTCTGTAAGTCCGGTTTTGGGGCCCAGTTCAGCAGGATGGGTAAACCAAGTATTGCACTTACTCCTTTGGAACCTTAGTGCCTTCAAAAGCTGGGGAAAGGCAACATATCAACATCCCTACTCTAGAAATGGGATGATTTGCCATTTAAAGTAAATGTTTTCTGCGCAGTTCTGAGGAAATCAAGGCCTTGGGAGAGGAAAGCATGGGTAGAAGCAGAAGGAAGGAGAAAAGGTGTTCCCTGAGATCATTCTAGACCTCTGAAATTTGTCTGAGATAGATAACATTTGTGGAATAACATATTTTTTGTTCCAGAGGAGAACAGCAGATATTTGAGCATTTTTTTAATTGTGAGAAAAGACAGCAAATGCCATCAAAGCAAATTTTTGTTTAAATTTGAAGTCACATTTTAGTTAAAACACAGACAAAATATTTAGCTATTTTATTGATTACCATGTCTTTGAAAGCTTTGCTCAATAGCTTAATATTTTTACATTAACTTTTACCTAATGTAAAGTTTGTAATGGCCTGTTACATCCTGGATATATTAACGCTCCTTTCTTCAAAACCCAACAGTGATACATCTCTTTTCTAAAAAGAATGAGAAAAACTAGTAAGAAAAATACTATCAAAATCACTAAATACTCAGTTTGGTTTATTTTGAAGTCGGAAATAATTTCCGTAGTCCATGTGTGAATTTCAACTCCTACCTTCTAAAACCTAGAGTACGGTTACCTTAAGCAGCTCTCCATAAATAACAAGGGAAACTCAGGGGTGTAGCTAGCCTGGGTTTGAGTCAGTTAAATCTCGTGACAGTATGGATCTGCTACTGTTTAACTTTAATAACTTAATTCTTAAGGAGCACATATTTTTTAAGCAAAAATAAACCTTTAATATTTTTTCAATTAGAAGTTTTTTTCCTCTCTTTCCTTCTCACTCTTTCTTTCCCCATTTTTGAATTCTACTCAACACTGATGAATATTCTTAACATTGTTTTGTTTGTTTATGTCAGGATTTTCCTGCTCCATGTTTTTATGCAGTCAGAAGTATTACACCAAGTAAAACAAAAACAAAACAAAAATTGATCGCATAAATGATAGGCTGCACAAGGAACAAGGTTGACAGCAAATGTTAAATGGCATTAAAAAAAAAAAGCTTTTATCTCCTCTCACCTCCCATAGTGCATGTTTGATGTGAAGTACAAGCCACTTGTTGCCAGCAAAAACGGTCATCTCATTTAGACTGTATTGGTGTGTACTTTCACCCAGCACTGATAACATTACTTTATATTGCAGGTTCAAGCATTTTTATGTTACATAGAACAAGGGTAACCTTCTTGCATGTAAAACTCCTGTGCAATCTTACAAGAAAACTCAATTAATCAATTAGAATACTTTACTCAAATTACAGGGGAATTACGTACCTCCGTCGCTGAGAAGCGTTGGAACTTGCGGTGCATTACAGCAATTAAGAATACTTAATTTCCAAATGGCACAAATGAACCAAGTATGAGTCATGGTGAACGTTTACTCCTTAAAAGCCATCAGTACTAATGGTTTTGTAACCTTTGTAAATTTAATATGGGCTTCATTTATACAGCAGTGAAACCCACGTCAGGATGGTATAATATGACTGCTCATATGCAGAGGGCTTTATGCAGCCACACACTTAATTGCATAAATAATAAAGATAGGTTTTGAGGTAGGCATCTGCTTACACTACTTTTTGCAGACAGATATGATCATGCTATGCTATCGCGCTCTAAGAAGTGCACTTAAGGCAATCAATAAGTAATGATTCATAACATTTTTTTCCTTGGTGAAGTTATGATAAGTAAAGATTAGGCCAAGAAAGCTGAATATTTTTAGTGCCTTTTTGGAAGGATATCTTGCCTCCGCCAGATTATTCAAACAGCCTTTTTAGAGTTAGTACTCAAACTTTTTCACCTTTAAAAGGGGTCAGTTCATATTCTTTTATCACTAAGTGATTTCTCTGGTAGCAAATAATTGCATGAATGAATAGTTTGTTACTAATCATTATAGCCATTACTAAATGTTATGCTGTTAGATGGTGCTGATCCTAATAAATATATTGAATAAATATGCTGCTTTACAAAAGCATCATTCATAACACAGCCAGGAATATCTTTGTGTATATTGGCAGTTGCTTCCAGTTATAAATTGCTCTAGAAGAGCTGTGGCATACTTACAGGTCTGTCTGAGACTCCTGCAAGTTAGTTTAATAGCAGTAGTAAAGAGTATAGCTGTGATATTCTCTTCCCTCCTTTTTCCTCCAGACAATGGATTCTCTCCAGGGGACCATTCTTCCCTGCTTCTTTGAGGAAAAGATGGACATCATAAATCCAAGAAGTGTGTAGATTTATTTTCTTTTGCAGCCCTCAGTGGAATCAATGAACAGCCACAGGCAGCTCCATGGGGCCACCAAAGAGATTTCCAGCAGTACGGGAAAAATGGGATGTGGGTGCTGAAAGTCTCTTTCTAGCTGATTTTTTGGAGGACTGAAGAAAGATTCAGCAGTCCTCACTTAAAAGAAGTAAGCCTTTCTCTCAGTGAGATCATGCACAGACAGTTTCAGTAACATTGGATGATTCCTGGTGAGATTTTGTCCCTATACCTACTAGAAGCGGGCTTTTTTTTTTCCTCCAGACCACTTAACTTGTGGTTTTGATCTGTTTGATTCAGTTTAGTTTTCTTCCTTTTCTTTTTGATGTACTTAAAGCATTGAATTCACTAGAGCTGCTCTGAGCATTAGTAATGCAACATGAAAAAGCATCCAGTGATTCCCAGTGCTACAGAGTTTATTGAAATCTAGGTATAAAAGCATATTAGCAAAACATCTAAAGAGATTCACAGAAAAAAGTCACGGGTCCTTACTCAGCATTGTGACCCTACAAGATTTTATTTAATTTCCAAATTTAGTCTCTGAAATTATTTCCAGGCTGCTTGTTTGTTTGCTTTTGTTAGCATAGATGTGCCACACACACCCTACCCCACCCCTTCAGTAGGACTAGTATTCTTATTTATTACTTTTCCATAATAAAGGTTTTTGTTTCTTCTGTGGAAATTCAAATCTTGGGAAGTATCACTGTATCACTAGTTTTGGTGAGGTTAGACAAGTTCTAAAATAAAACTGAGATACAAAATCTGACACTGCCTAAAAACACACTGAAAATTTTTCAGCTTCTCTGAAGAGCAGCCACAGTCAGTGCAGTTTTCAGGTGAGGTGAAAAATATCCCTCAAGGTACCTTTTCAGTTGATATACAAATAAAACAAAAAGAAAATTGTCAACAGCAATCCTCAGAAAATTTGAATATTTATTATACAATTTTTAAAAAATAAGCAACCAATCATCATTAAATGTGTTGGTGTTCATTACAAGTAAATTAGTCTTAGTTAATTCGTTAAATATTAATGTGGAATTCAAATTCAATTCCATAGAAATTATAATCTAGCAATTAATTACCATATTAAAATTGAGAAGCATTACCTGTCCCTTCAAGGCAAAAATCTTCCTTTTTAATGAAGAAATCTTCCATGGAAGGAATAAGGGTTTGAGTTGGTTTGTTGGGGATTTTTGAGTGGTGGGAGATCTGTAGGGAAAAAAAAAATTGCAAATCATCTAGATGTTTCATATCTCTCTGTGTTTTAAAGATATTTTCAGATATTTTTCCATGAAATATATTTACAACATGGTTAAAATATATTTTTAAATATAACTGAAAAATACTTTTTTATTTTCAGAACATTTATAATCAGTCATTTACATTTAAAAGTTCATTGTATGAAAAAAATGTAATTTTTTCAGAAGTCTTTTCACCATCTTCATTATTTTAAAAAGGTACAGATTGCTGTCACTAGGAGCTTAATGTAGTTGTGATATAATCTTACCTTTCACTATCTCCTATCCCATGTTTCCATTTGATAATCACAATATTTCATCAGTTTCCTAGAAAAATACGTGGCATATGCACTGAAACATATCTGAACAAAAATTTTGAGAAAAAAGCCCCCAAACTAACAAACCCAACAAAACCAGGTAGTGGAGCATGTGACTCAGGTGTGATGCTCTGTGAACGAACCCTTGAGTGTGTAACGTCATAGGCAGGGCCACACACCCTGTTATGTGGATAGCTGGTGCTTTTCACACTCTGTCACAGGTACATGGAAGAGCTTGTGCTATTAATTGGCCTATCAGTACTACCTACTGACAATGTTCGTTGTTTTTTCAGGAGGAACAGTTTAATGCCACTGACTTAAAAGCTTTAGAGCTTAAAATTATGGAGAAAACGCTGACCAGTTTGTGAAAGCTTTGTCCCAGAGTACCAGGGTTTTACAGGCTAGTCATCTCTGGTTGTAAATAGAACAGAAGTTTTGATAAATCTAATCAAGAGCTATTCATTATTTGTGGAAATTCGATAGGAAAATCTGCTTTGAAATCATACTGGAGAATGTTGAAGCTGAATACACATTTGTGCTATATATGAAAATAGCTCTGGTTTGTACATTGATATATGATGAGGAAAGCAGGCTATTCCGTTAAAAAAAAAAAAAAGGTTTTTTGGACTTTGGAAAACTATGAGGGAAAAACAAAAAAAGGATACTTACCTTCTCATGCCAACTAATTTTAAACTCAGTGGGATTTTTGCCATTTTTATCAACCATGATATTATTTCCTAAAGGTGTTACCTGCAAGATACAGTAGTTTGCTGATTCTGTATGTTTTAGTTCAGTGCTACTCTACAATTTTTCCTGCACTTCATCTCCAAAGTTTAGTGTAATTTGAGTGCCCAGTTTAGATGGATGGCACTCATTGAAAGATGATCATAGTATCTAGTAAGTGCCTGATTGCCAATTGGACATCAATATTTTTCTTTAAAAAGTATTGACATGCCATTAATTGTGATTGTAATTCTCATGTCATGCCCCTAGAAGTAATATATTTGAATTCCAAGTGCCAAACAACCTCTTAAATTGTTTGTGTGGAAAATATTGAGCACTCCACAGAAAGAAAGTTGGAACTAGATTATCCTTCTTTAAATCTGGTATTACTGCCTTAAACAAAACAGTGTTATTAATGCAGCATCACTAGAATCATGAGTTGTGGGTCTTATCTGGTCTTTTAGTGCAAGTAGAAAGAAAAGAAAAAAAAAAAAAAGGAAAGTCAAACACCAAATTTCTATCCCCATCTGACTTCTTCGGCATTTGTACTTACTGAAACCACTAATCGGAGTTGATTGTCCTTAGCATAAAAATGGTTAGCTAATATCCATTCAGGACTCAGCCTTGAATGGATGGCTCAGACTGGTATTAAAGTACAAAGGAGAGTTCACAAAGAGCCATGTTTCCTCTCCTGCAGTTGTACTGTGTATTTTCTTTTCCATCGAACTTCTTACAATTGAGATAGAAAATCTAGTTACACTATCAGTGTTAGCCCGACCTCCACTAAGTAATCCATGTGGTTTCCATATGGTGGCAAGCTTACCCTTCAGAAAAGAAATGGGTGCAGTGGCAGCACACATGCTGAGCTTCAAAGAGACACCCTTAAACAAGGTCCCTGCAAGTTGCCACCAGGATGATCCGCTGCTGCTCCAGCTGAAGGGAAGGTCATGATTTAAAGTACACTTGTATCCACAGTCAGAATGCTAAGAAATACAGTAGGGTTCTTAGATGCATAGATAGCTTTTGACTGATAAATAAAGATTCCTTTTTAGGAAAACAAATTATTCTTAGCATTAGTTTTCTAAAGAAAGCAGCATGTATCAAAGGCACAGACCTTACAGCAGGGAAAAATGAAAAATTTGAACAAGGGAGGTGTGGTTAAGTTTCCTAGGTTTGTTTAGTGTAGGTGTAAAGCAATTAAAATTTAATATAACTGCATGCATAACAATAAAATAATTGTGCAAATGAGTTGTGCTTCAGAACTGTACATACGCTGTTTACTCCACCTCACCTTCTTTACAGGAGAGATGCAAGTGATAAATGATGGGGTGGCATGCATGCCATACACCATCACATACTGATGTAGTGCAGCAAGAGCCAGGAGAACACTGCCTAAGCGTACAGTCCCATTTCTTTTCCTACAAACAGCCTATTATATGCAGAATCCACTTAGGTACTGTCTACATTCCTCTGCATAGACAAGGAAAACTTTGAAATGACACTTATTTGCATTTAATTTGTTATCTCTGTTTGTCATGAAATTCTAATAAATATATATAGCATTTTCTATTTTAAGCTAATTATGCTAAAACACTTGCACACTTTTAGAAAACTGAATTCACCTTTTGCCAATGGTAATCATTCGCAGATTATCTCAAACTTGTGACTAGATCTTGAGAAGTGTTTTGACAATGCAGAATGTCTCTAATTGTCCTGTAAAGAGAACATGGGGACTGTGCCAACAACCCCTTGTTTTCCACTTCACTGGTATCTTGTGTCGCACTCATTCATTATCTACATAGTAGCTGTAACAAATAGCAGCCTTTCTGGGCAATGGCATTGTTGCAGGTTTACAAGATAACTGAAAGTTGCCACTTTATTAAAAAAAATCTACACTGGTCTTGGGTCAAAAGAGGATTTTATATTTTGATGCACTTATTTTCTGTGTCTGTGAAAAAGAGATGACTTAACTAGAAGAACAGCCACCCAACCATGCAAAAATCCCATGAAGTATCATTTAGTATTTGGGGTTTTGTTGGTTTGTTGTTTCGTTGGGTTTGTGGGTTGGATTTGTTTTAGGGGGTTTTTTCCAACCAATAAATTGTTTCCTTGATATTGGAAAAAAACTTATAACCAGGTATTTATTTTGTGTTTATTGTTTGACTGTTTGTGTAATAGAGGAATATTTAATCACAGAACATCAAGAAAGATGATAAAACTCTCTTGGATAAACATTTGAGATTTTTATCAAATATTTTATTCTAATAACACACGATTGTTAGTCTTTTACACAAGTGACAGAAATTATAAATGTGAATGAACATACTGGCAGCCTGCCACTGTGGTACAATAACACAGTGTAGCTGCTGCAGCTCCCTCATCTCCTAGCAGGAAATCAGTGTTTGTTATGTGGTGGATGGCATTTAAATGTGCTCAGGTGGTTTATGGGGTATCAGCTGAAATAAATATTCAATCACAGATTGGAAAAAGCCTTTAAAACATTAGACTACCTAAAGGAAGAAAAATTAAGTCAGCATATAGTTATCAAGATAAGCATAGTGAGAAAAGTGCACTTTACCTCGTAGGCATCAATAAGTGAATTAAATGATTCTCCTTTAAGCACAATTTTATTCACATTTCTTCCTGAAATCTTAACTTCACTTAGTATGCAGTGAAGCCTTGTAAGGTAAGATGCATCTGATTTAGCTTGTTTTTGAATTTCAACACTGACTTATGCTACGCTGTGTCCATGCGTGAAAGTCAGAAGCACTCCTGAGACCCCAGTGTGACAGTGTGAGCTCGGGCACGCTGCAGGCACTCAAAACCTACACCGAGGCAATAGCAGAGCAACACGTGGCTGTACAGAAGGGCTCAGGATTAGTGCCAAGAGCAGGAACAGCCCCAGTCATGCTTTTTAAAAAACAAACAAGTCCATAGCTTTGTGGTAACTTTTAGCAGGCACAGGCAGAAGCTCTGCCAACCAAAGAGTGTCTTCTTTCTTTGCTCCCAAATTAATTTCAACTGCTCCCAGAGTCCTCATTTTTTTGTGTGAGTGCATAGGACTTCTGTCTCAGTTTCAGGAACTGAATCATGCGCCTGACACACATTCAAACCTGCTCTTTTTAGGAAGGGGAAGATGTTCACTTCAATGAGATCTCATTTGGTGTGTGGCTACGTGAATGTTTCTAACAGCAAAAGGCAAGGGGATATCAAATGTGTAGAAAGTTGCAATGAGAGGGACTAAGTCTTTTGCTGGTATTGCCAATTTAGTTACCAGTTTAGCAAGTAAGGAGCAGCTCCTTTCCTGTTTGCCATACCCAGTGGGTTAAAGCTCTCGCATAGCTCTCTCAGAGCTTTCCATTACAATGTTTGCAAATAGCTCTCACACTTTACCAACCTCCCTTCTTTCTGCCTGAGCCTGAGGCTGGAACAGGTAATGAGTTTAGATGCTTTCAACTGATACATCGAGGTCGAGGACTCCCATTTGGTTGCTGTTGCTAGCTTAAAATACTTTATTGTTATAATCTTCTTCTAATAGTCTGCCATCAAACTCACCAGCTACTCATTTAGGATAGAAGGAAGAGGCAAGAATCACTAGCATGTTACCTTCATGCACAGTAGGACATCCAATTGTGGTTTCTCATCGCCAATAGAACTGTGAACTGTGTATGTGTAAAAAAATTAATTAAACCTCCCAACTCCTGACACATCTTGTAAGCAATTTCAGACTGGTAACAGCCCTGTGTGCTGGAGCAAAAAGGAAAGTGGAACTGCAGGTGCTTCCTGGACCTTGCCTGGCATTCTCCTGCCTACAAATGTGTAGGAGGAAGATCTTGGGTTTTCAGAGAAAAATCTGTATTAGCTTTGCAGCTTTGTTTTGGTTGTGCAAAGATGCAAGTCTTCTCTTCATCCTTGCTTTTTGCTATTCCTAGAAAAGTAAAGGTTGTCTGTTTCATTATAGCATGGGCATTTAAGTATCTACCATAGTGGTAGGACATTAATGTGTTTTGTGAAACCCTAGAAGATTCAAAAGTCATAATGCAGTATGACTTGTCATATACTTACAAGAAAACAAAGCAGTCTTGCTCTAAATGACTAGATATCTCTATTTCGGTATTGATGTAACCCCTGCACTTTGGCTGGGGAATACTGTAGATGCTGAAATAGCGGTTCACCATTATTCCTTTCTTTCAGGTTAGAAAGTGAAAGTATAGCAAAGGCACTATTGACCCATTTGTGTGCTTTTAGAACAGCTGTGTTTAGTGAAATAGAAATTAAAGATTGTTTTCATAGCTTCCCATATTTCTTGCCAAGTGAGAACCAGCACATTATATTTTAACTTTAGGGAAGTTATAAGATACATTTAAAGGTAATGAACTACACCACCCTTCAAAGAGGGAAACTATTTTCATATGTTGGATCTCTTTGTCTACTCTGACTGGTAACACAGTAATGAAGATGACCCTACTTGAGGAAAAGCACTAGAAGCATGGGGGAAGTAACACATGGAGCTTCTCTCCTTCGTGATGGAGGCACAGAGCTTCTCAAAAAAGAATGTGTGGAGAAAAAAAAGGAAAAGGAAAATGGGGAAATTCTCAGAAATGTGTGTGGATACCAGGTGAGCTTATTTGCTTTCCAGCAGCAGGCAGACTAAAACCCCAAATGCAAATCTTCAACTTTATCTTTTGTAGGAATTTTAATTAAAGAAGCCTAGTTCGGGAAGAAAAAAAAAACCATCTCAGCCACCTCCAAGCTTCCAGAACCAAGGGGAGAGTCCCTTAACAGCACATGGAGGCACACACTTTCATCATGAATCTTCTCATCCCCTAATTAATCTTCTTGTTGCTTTTCAGTGACAAATGCTCTGAGTACTGGAGGTCTGTTTTACTTGTGCTTACAATAAGACTCTCCTCTCTTCCTCCTCACTTTTACAAAGGTCTCAGCATTCACATAGACTGTAAGCATCTATCTTGTCTAACTTTTATCTTCAATGCAATAGAGACATCCGTATAAGAAAATGCAAGCCAAAGCAGAAAGTGCTTTGATATTAGTGATTGCTGCTGTCAGAGATTGTCTTGAGACTATAGTATAGAATTCAGCAGGAAACATATGTTTAGTACTTTCGGTGAAATAATTCTCAATAGTGTGCAGTTTTTATAAAGAGATTTAGTACTGTAGCTCTATGTAAGGTTTTGTTTAGTATATTTAATCAGCACATACTACTAGATGCACCCTCAAATAAAAAGGGCACTTGAGCCTTCCCTTTTGAAGTGTAAAGAAAGCTTATTAGAAAGGAGTAGTATTCATTGATAGAATCAAAGATCTAGCAGAATATTTTGTTCAAAGGAACAGCAAAAAATTAAGCCATTTGTAATGAAAACTTGCTAGTAGGTTAATCAGTGTAATTTTGTTTGGTTTCTGTAAAGAAAAAAATAAATTATTCCTATTTCAGTTGTCATGGTATTTTAGTTATTTTTTGAATGAAAAGAAAAAGCAAAAATTCCTCCATTAGCAACTGGGACATTACAATGGGAAGCTTAAATTACTCAGTTCTTATATTTCGGTAGTGCAAGATCTTTGAAGTGATTTTTTCTGTTGCAGGAATTTGCTGGTTTATTGAACAAGCCTCAAGAGGTTTGCAAATACCTGACTTGTAGATGTCTACTTGTACAATTTAGCAGCAGCTAAGATTCTTTATTGGGCATAAAAAAGCATATATAATAAGAAAGCAAGCCATTTATGAGCTGTACTTCTAAAATGTATGACTGGTCATGTTTTTAAATTTAAAAAAAAAAAAATGTTTCTTCCAGTCACAAAATTGCTGGCCAGTGTGTTTCCACTGGAAGATTTCTGGGTTTAACATACCATGTCTGCAGAATGTTATCAAGTTGTACTGGATAACATTAACAGAAATCACTTGTTTCCTTCTCTACAGAACATGGCCTAAAAATTTACAGGCCACCCTGTTTTGCAGAGGATTGAAAAACCACTGGAAAGATGCAGTTATGGTAAAAATTAAAACCTCTCTGTAGTTTTATGTCTATTTTGAAAGCAGGAGACATATAAAGTTAAAATCCACTTGCTAGCTGCTTATTAGGTAGTAAGATTGCTCCTGAGCATGTTTTCTCATTCAGTCTCTGAAGTGATTCTTTGGGATACAGACATGAAGATATTATGAAAATCAACTGTGCACTGAAGCATCATGTTCCCTAGTCTTGTATGCTGTGGGGTATATGAACAAAGGGAAGAAATTTTTCCCATATTGGTTTGACTGGGAAACTAAGTCAACTTTGTGTCAAGGAGAGCAGCAAAAGAGCAAGCTATGAATGGTACCCCCTTTCTACCCTATTTCCAAATAGGTCCTTGCTTTTCTGGAGAGGTGTGAAAGAGGGTTGGTTTAGGTTAGACATTAGGAAGAAATTCTTTACTCTGAGGGTGGTGAGGAACTGGCACAGGTTGCCCAGTGAGATTGTGGAAGCCCTATCCCTGAAGGCATTTAAGGCCAGGCTGGATGAGGCTTTGAGCAACCTGGTCTAGTGAGGGGGTCCCTGCCCATGGCAGGGAGGTTGGCACTAGATGATCTTTGATGTCCCTTCCCACCCAAAGCATTCTGTGATTCTATGATTCTATGAATTAATGACCCTGCATACAGATATGGAAACCTCAGGATGTCCTTCCAAGTTCCCAACTATACTGACTGTGTTATGCGAGGTAAATTCTTTTATTCTGCTGTGAGTGGACTTACTGAAGTTTGTGTTTTAGTAAGTGAAAGCACTGTCAGTAATAGTGGATTCCTTCTTCAGCAGCAACTACTGAAAAGAGCTGAATGGAAATAGATTTCCTTTCTGCAGAAAAATAGCCACATATTTCTGACAGAACAGCTTTGGGAAAAATAAAAATGGCGTTTTTTGGCTTGCTGGCTTTCCAGTGGTGCATGGACTGTCTGCTTCTCCAGCTTCCCTGCCAGTCACCTGTCACCGAGGCAGACCGAGAATCAGAATGACTGTTCAAAAGGGAGTAGATCGTGTTGCTTGGAAGCTGCAGAGGAAGAGTAGCTGCAGTAGCTTCTCAGGTCCCACCGAGAGAAGGTATAATGTTGGGAATCGCAACGTTCTGAGAAAGTGCTGAAACCGTCCCTGAAAGAGACGCATGTGAAAAACAGGGTAAAATGTT
This sequence comes from Gallinula chloropus, assembly GCF_964237585.1. Classification (NCBI taxonomy): domain Eukaryota; kingdom Metazoa; phylum Chordata; class Aves; order Gruiformes; family Rallidae; genus Gallinula; species Gallinula chloropus. The sequence goes on from NC_140086.1 coordinate 99,762,572, forward strand.
TGCAACCAAACTAAAAAAAATTTTTCTCCCAAGAAAATTGCAGCTAACTTCCTTTGAATTATGCAAAAGCCATTTGTGGGTAATGTAGATGATTTGTAGTATAATAAGTATCATAGCATTAGTTTTTGAATGGATGTATGACAAAGGCAATGCTGTAATTATAAACACAAATCCTTCTTCACCTAGACAATCAGGTAAGCTAAACATGAGCAATAATTTTATTCTCTGAAGGTAAATGCAGGCTTCTACTCTGTTAACAGGGGTTTTCTCAAGGGGACCTGCATTATTCAGAGCAGAAAAGAAAATAACAGAATTCTTGAAGTGATAGGGGAAAAACGTTATTGAATGTGCATAACAGCAAAAAAAAATCTTTCTCATAGGTCTATTACAGTACATTCAGGCTCTTAGAAAATCACAACTATTGACAGATTTAGAAGACAGAAGATCTGTATAGAAAAAAGTGCTCTAATTATTGGTTAGCTTGTAATTAGAGGAAAGCAAAATCAAACTATTCATTGATAGGTAGTGACTGAATATGGAATAAGATGTGCTGAAAATATTGCTCTCATAATTTCAGAAACTATAAAATAGGAAGTTCATTGACAGCATGCAGTTATATTTACAAGCAAAGCGTAAAAATGATTTTTGCCGTACAGAAAATCAGCTGGTTAGCCTTCATAGCATCACAGAAGGAAAACGTATTGTCTTGGTATTTGAAGTGATATAAAGAAATGGTTTAATGAAAGTAATTTCTCTGTTGCTACCTTTTATATTGCATTATAGGTACAAGGTTTTGCCATTAGACCATTTCCTTATCTAGCAAGTATTCCTGTTTTTGATCACAGCAAATAGTTACATACATTCTTTAATAAGTAATTGTGCTAAAACGAGGCTATTTGTGTTCAAATGTAAACCTCTGCAACTAATTCTTTATCAATGATCACAGCTGAAAATATAGAAATATCTTTTTATAATAAATTTTAAGAATATGCAAACCATGGGATGCATTTTTAACTGCTGCAGAATTACTGTCACTTGTAGACATCCAGACCAGATGACACCAGATGTGGGTATGGCCCCACTGACTTCTAGGGAGAGAGAACCTGATATTACAATTTATTAAGTTTAAGAAGAATTCCAAGATCTAACCCTGTGTTCCACTAGAAAAAGGATTCAGGGTAAAGCACATTTCCGCAACAGTAAGGTCCAGACCTTTCTTTTTGTCACCTTGGAGTATTAAATCCTCTTCTAGTTACCAGCTAAGAAGTGGAGACATGCAATTCTTGGAGAGTTATTTGTTTGCATTTTTCATCATGTTAACCAACACTACAAAAGATACTACAGTTCAACAGACCTCTCAGTGCCCACAGCTTCTGGTGGCACCTCTTACTCTCAATCAGGACTATGCATATGAATGGGGAAAAGGGTACATGCTACTCGGAAGCCTCTGTCGGCTTTTAGTCTCATCCTTGCCTGCAGTGTGGAAATTGCCATTAATGAAATCTGAATTAATTGCTTTAATGATAAGGACTGCTTCTTTTTAAAGATTCCTGGGTGTGCAATGGTACTGGTAGGTAGTCATAGGGGGCCTTAGGAAGTACTCGGATGTGTGGCCTGCAAGGTGTTAACAGAAGTCCTGTATTTTGGACTTCCTTGTGATTTTAATAAACTGGTCTGCATATTGAATTCTTCCTTTAGTGAATTGAAAGTGGTTTAGTTTTGCAATGCAGTTTTGTCTTAAACGGATTATTCTGGAGTGAGAAGACTGTCTATCAGAAAAAGGTTAGTTGGTGTATTTCTGCCTCCCAAAGTCAGTGTGTGCAGCGTGGGGTCCAGGGAAGCCAACTTGTTGGCCGCCTTGGCCAAAGCCCTTCAGATGGTGAGATTGAGCCGCATATTCAAACAAACACAAGCGAGCACTTCACTTAAAGTGTTTGTTAGATTTCTCCCCCTTTTGCCAGCACTACTGTAGTCTTTAAATAGTGTGACAGAAGTACTCTTCTACTTCAGTTAATGGATTTATCAAATACCTTATTTCATGCTTTCTGCTTTTGATTTATGAATTTTGATCCCAGAGACAAGGACCCTGTGAGTATTGATTGCAGAAAATGTCAGACTAACAGAAGTTAATTTCGCTCGTACATGTGGAAGTCTGTGATTCTCTGACAGCGCTGTCTACGGAGAACTGGCTGTCACCCAGCCCAAGTGACACCACACCGTCACAACAGCCAGCCCCTCTGCCCCGTGCATCGGGACAAAGTCACACGCGGATGCAGGGCCAGCAGCCGGTTCGGAGGAAGGGGCATGCGGGGTCAGGGCAGGGGAGGAGGGTGCAAACTGCCATAGAGCCCGTCCCTACGTGGCTCCTTGCATATGATTGCAAGGCGCCTGGTGGGATAATGGAATGTCACCCTGCCAACACTGACACTGATCGGCGACACTTCATTTATTGATTGGCTTTCCTTGTAAATGATAAGTCTTTTCTTTTTTCTTTTTTTTGTCTTCTTTTTTTTAAATGACAGAGTCAAAATGTCACTTATACAGTGGGGCATTTGAGTGATAGGTAGTAGACAGTCTGGTTTTGCTGCTCGCATCTTTTGCATTTGAGATGTGCTTAAAAACTTCGGACTTCTTGCAATGTATTTGTTCTGAGAGACCACAGAAAAATACAGGACAAACTGTGGATGATGGATGAAAATTAACAATTAATGGTATCAATACACAGTGTTTTTTCTTCACTAGAAAAGAGGTATTTTACTAGGCATCCATGTTGACGATGGTGAAAAGACGCACAGTGGTTTAAGCTGAAATCTGTTAAGCGCTTCTGTTAGTCCTGTAATCTGACTTTTTCTTGGCACTTTTCACTGGACTTTATATCCAGTGCTTTTTTTTGCTAACTAATATGAGGGCAATATAAACAGGTAGAATGGAAAAGCCATACTCCCAGTAACCCACAAAAAGAGTTTTGGAAGGCAATAGGTACTATTTGTTTTGATAACCATGGGAGTAGGGGAGGAAAAAGATTTAAGGGTTTCTCTCCTTCACCACAATACTGTTAGATAATATACTGACAGCAACAAATTTTTAAATAAGACTTGCCAAGGAAATAAAAGCATGGATTTTAAACAATTGTTAAAAGAACTCATGGAGGTAAGCACTTGAAGCAGTCCATATTTCATCATATTTAGATTTTTTAAGACAAATAGGGCACAGTTGAAAGAGAGTAAGATGTAACTGAGAAGCTGATCAACTTCCCATCAAAAGATCTCAACCACAGGAAATACCTGTGTTGCACTCTCTTCCTTTGGAAGTGCTGGATTTATCCACATGTGGAGATGGATTGACAGACCATCAGGAGAAAAGAACTGTAATTCCAGAACTAGAATAACTAAGCTGTAACTGAAAGGGAATGGCTTATAGAAGGGATCATCAGAATGAAGGATGTGGGCCAACCACACAACCAACCTTCCTTCCTTCCTTCCTTCCTTCCTTCCTTCCTTCCTTCCTTCCTTCCTTCCTTCCTTCCTTCCTTCCTTCCTTCCTTCCTTCCTTCCTTCCTTCCTTCCTTCCTTCCTTCCTTCCTTCCTTCCTTCCTTCCTTCCTTCCTTCCTTCCTTCCTTCCTTCCTTCCTTCCATTCCTTTATGGGGGAGGCTGAGCCCTTCTACCAGATCTTCACCTATCCTCACATCATTGACATTCTGCAAAAACCATTTGGTTTTGCTTGAGAATTTGATTAAACAAATTTATTAAATGTATAAAAAGAAATCTGTATCTACTGGGGAAAGCAAAACCAGTTCGGTCGCTTTGTGGAAATACGAATGACATTATGGTAATAATTAAAGAAGTAGAGGCTGGTTTCATTTTAGGGACTTTTTCACTGTAAAATACATGTATTTAATGAAGACCATGAATCCTGTGCTTCTTTCTAGAAGGCCATAAGAACAGATTTCCACATTCAATTTCAAGTGCTATTTACATGTTACCCTTTAACAACAGTTTGACAAAGTCATAGACTCTTTGTTTTATAGAAGGGAAAATGCAAACAAATACTTCATCTCCTACATAAATACACAAAATCAACGTCTTGGGAGTATGTCAAAGATTATATGAATGTATTGCATATGGCTATATGGCAATCATGCATTTAAGCCTGTATCTTTAAACACGTGTGTGTAACTTCCTGAGTCCAAATTTACGTGGTATGTCTAAACCAGGCAACAGAGAATTAAAGAGAACAAAAAATGTGCAAAAATTATTTTTTACAACACCAAGACATGATGTATTTAGAACTTATATTTAAAGATAGTATAAAATTGGGTTATTTCTTATATTCCATATTCTGTAAATGCCTTAGCTAGATGGCTCCAAAGAACAGGAAATATTTTCAGCTAATATAAATCACTCCTAAAATTATTTTCTTGATACACTTCTGAAAACATTTTTCTTGGCATAACATGATATTATTTAATTAACATGAGAACTGTAAAGTGAGCATTTAATTCAAAAATATCTCTACTCCCATCAAATTTTTACCTGTAAAAAAGCACAAAGAAAAAACCTAAAACTATATTTGATATGAATGTTGATGGTATTTTTTATTGTTACAAGCATTATATTTTTTTTGGTAGACTCATTATTTCTTTAAAAAAAAGAATATATGAATAAAAGAATGAGTTCCTTAGTTACAAATTTTTCTTTTTAAAAATGGCGTTCATGGGAATCTCCTTGAATGCTGAGAAGACCTAAAGATTGTCAGACATGACTGAAAAATGGTGAATATTGTTACAGATTTTAAGCATTGCAAACCTGTCATGATTGTATTTTTATTATTGCAACGTTAACCCCGCCAAACAGCACCACAGCAAACCTCAGCCTTTTCTCCCTTCCCCAAGGACTTCTTCACAGAAACTTGAATAACAACTTCTTCTTCTTTCCTTCAACTGTGAAAGTTTCCATAGTCGTGGCAGATTGAAAATATGGCACTAGTTGTGCACTATTTATTCTTGGCTCTAGTTTACGGATATGTCCTACTTTGCATGTCTTGAAGAAAGCAAGGAAAGTGAGTTTGTACTGCTGAAGGGGAGAATAGCTACTTCCTGTTAAAAATGTTATACATGTCTGTATCTGGAAGGATTCAACATAATGTGTTGATTCTATCATAGATGATTTATTTACATATAAAAGTATTTCATGTTTTTAGACATATGTTAAATGTGCTGTGATTTTCTGCTTCAAGAAGGCCTATATAAGTAAATACATACTGCCATGGAAGACTGATATAAGCAAAACCGCTAATAATTTTTAAAGAGCTTTCTAGGTAGTAACAGATATGGAATGTTTAATATAGGGGTGCTTTTTAAAACTTTGCTTGCACTAATGAGAAGTGATCAGTGGAACACACCATGGTTGTGTGTTGTGGGATCATCTTAAACCCATCCTGGGGAAACTTGTGTGACACTGGTCTTGTTCATCATCATGTTCTGTGGAAAAAAAGTCTTTAATTTTAATTTTTTTTTTCTGTAAAATGGTATATATAAATGACATTAATAATGTTGTTTGCAAGGTATGTTTTTTCTATGCAGTCCTTCCTCTAAAAGAAGAGATTCCCTATAAATCTAATGTATAAGCATTTAAGAGGCTTAAAATACATATCTAATAAATCCCGTAGGTCTAAAATGAATATCCAATGTCATGAGTTTAAATCTAATAATTTTGGATTTACTGCAATAGCCTGTTTTATTTACTGCAGTAGCAACAGCACAGTCCTACCATGTTGCTGCTGTTATTGTAATTACATGGAGATGTTTGATTGATTTTGTGATGCTGCCTTCCAATTAATTTTCCTTTTTGCTTTCTCTAATAATCAGAATTGCTGACATATTCAGAAGGATGCTTGCACAAAAATCTATTATTTGCCTCAGAAATATTTTCCTTCACCTCCTAAATGCTTTTTTTTCAGATAAGTTCCCAGAAAAATTTGAATTTCAGATGCAGCTTATGCCTGATTACATCACTGCTAAAAGATGAGTTAAAGAAAAGTCCTTGCTTCAGAATGCAGTGTTTTCCAAATGGAGACATTAGAGGGGAGAACATTTTATCCTCTTTGGAATATAACTTGTAAATCTGTATTTGGAAACAACCAAGTTTAAAATCCAAATTTTGTTTTTAAAAATTTCCGCAGATATTTTTTGAGGTAGTTTAGTGGTTTAATTTAATTTCTTTCTGAGTCCAGAGGAACTGGATGATTTGAAGGTCTAAAGCACTGATCCTGTGCCTCCACGTAGTCTGGCAGGATGCTGTGTTAATGTAAGTCCTAATGAAAGCATGTAGAATTTAAGTAGCATTACCTTATACTTCTTTATTAATTTGATTTTGAGCTTAAAATTTTGAATTAACAGGTAGAGAGCTATTGAAAAGGTGATCATTAGAAAGTTTTTACAGGGATATCTCTTAATGTGTTTAATATTCATTTCATATGGCAAGTACAATAGAATTACTCTCTAGAATTTTTGCCTGGTTTCATATGATTTTTTCATACGGTCTGGTTCGAACACCTGTAAACAACGTGACCATCTTAGACTCATGCTGGTAATAACAGATCTGCGTGGAAAATTCCGCTCTCTCTAAACTTCCTTAAAAGCTTCAGAAGTTTTCTCTATTTAAACCCCTTGGAACTTTTCTGCCTGTGATTTACCTCTCCCTCAAATACGCTGATGGATACTGTACCAGCCAAACACACGCCTATCTCTGCCCTGCTCTCCCCGGTGCCGGGCTTGTTTTTCCCGGTCTGATCGGCGGGCCCTGGCAACAGGGAGCAGATAATGCCCCAGTCCCGAGCACAATGCCGTGTTGTTTGCCCGTCTCCTGTCTCCTTCTCCCCTTTTCCTAGACACTGGCGTGGTGGGTATGGTTAACAAGCCCCACCAGCTGGCATATCTGTGCAGACATAATTGCACATGAATGGTGCGGGGAGAGGGGAGCGAGGGAAGAAATAAAACAGATAACAAGCAAAGGGAAAAAGTAGCACTGTAAACAAGCAGCATATTTTTCTTCCCCTCCACAGAGCAAGCTTTTGTGACTGGAGGCAGTATCTGTGTGCAGCCTGACTTCTAATCCATATCGCAAACAGCTTCCAGATGCCTGAGTCCCCTCCACTATTCTGGCATCCCTACCCTTCACAGATGCCTCTCTATGAGGGGGGTCTATAAGTAAAATTGGGTGTATTTTACTAATCATTCATTTCCAATCTTCCTGAAGGGGAACTTTTATTAATAAACTCTTTTCATCTGTCTCTTTGATTAGGAAGAAGATAATCGCTTAGTCATGTGAAAGGAGGGGAAAAAAAAAGATTGCTGGGGGGTCGCCTTTTTTAACATGTGCTTGAGTGGAAGGAAACAAATAAAAACCGCAGAACAATGCGGGTACTAAATGGTTCCAGTTGAGCTTGAGTGGTGGAGGGGAGTTTGAATAGAAACCACAGCGGCTGGACTGGCCTCCCAAGGCAAGCAGAACTAATTCCTCTGATCCCGGCTATCCCGCCGGCAGCAGGCACGTCAGCTGGACCTGGCCTGCACGGCTGGCAGGTGCGCTGGTGGGGGGAGAGATGGGCACGGACGGGGCCCATCACCCACCCCTTTGGGAAGGGGTGGCTCAATGCAGGGCGCACACGGCTATCACTAAGTTGTAGTCAGTGATAAACAAGTCAAGGTTGTTTTTCTCCCCTGTGCCTCATTCTCAATATATCTTCCCTTGTAACTTGCCTCAGATTACTACACTTGGGCTTACTGCTGTGTTAGATCATGTGCATTTTTGTCTAAAGGAAATGTACACTGCCTGGTGACCACCAGCACTTCATTGCAGATTGTAGCCTGAACAGTGATTTCCACATTAAGGCTTATTTCTCTTTTTATTTCTCCAAACCACATTAAGCTTCTATTTAAACCATATCCTGGGTTTGGTCCACATTCTGTAACTGGTTTTTAAGAATGCAAAACTGTAGCTTTAACAGAATTCACATCATCAGTGGGCATCAACTGGCATTGTTCCATCGAGTCACCTGTAGCCAGAGACTGATGCTGAGGAAGGATGTTATTCACATAGGTTATAGTCATGAAATTGTATCTAGCTGATTCAATCAAAGCTATTCTAACTCCCCTGTCAGGTTTGAATAACATTTCTTTCTGCTTTCCATTCCTATTTCTCACTGGCTGAAACTTGGTTTGCATGATTGAGAAGAAATAGATTTTTTATTTATTTATTTTTATTTCCATTAAGTTTTTAGATTTAAAGAAGTGCAGATACTCACAATACTAAGACCCCCAGCATAACCAGTTACTCACAGTTTTCTGTAACTCTTTGGGCTCTGAGACCACAGCATTATAATGTAGATTTTTCATCATGATTTCTATACTACAAAAGTAAAATGTTACTGCAAAATTGTGACTTGATTTTGTGTTGTTCTGTAACACCACATTTAGCTTTTCAATTTGCCATCATCCAGGAGTTAATAGTTCTACCTTGTTTTCCAGGAACAACCCAGAAAAAAAGTGGAAACTGCACTATGGAAATTCATGCTTCTTTGAGAAAGATATTAACTGATCAATTAGTTTCAACATATCTAATCAGAAGCTTGAAAAGTTTCATTGTTCTGGAAGTTTTATGTACTGATTTTACAAGGAAATTGTAAATGTTTCAGCGATATCTAATTTTTTTTTCCTGCATTTCAAATGTGTCTAGGGATAAATGTTTCTACAGAAAGTGAGAGAGAAACCTGCTCATTCACTGCAGGTGGAGCTTCTGACACCTGCATACAATGTAGATTCAGGATTCTTGTCCATCTTCTGAAAAGCCTGACTTGAAGCCAGGTCTTCCAGGTGAAACCCAAAGACTCTTTCTTCCCACCTGTTAATTGCTCTGTGTTGATGAAGGTGTATTACCACTCTGAGGCTGTAAATCTTTTTTTTGAATGAAGAGGTGCCAAAATGGATGTGTTACTGAAAAGATCTGAGTATGATGGATCAATTTAATCAGAAAAGTCCTGGCCAAATCTAATAATGTCTGTGTGAAATATCAAGGTAAAAAAATGATACATTTTCCCATCAACGAAAGGGCAGTTTCATATAAAAACTTGTGCTGAAATTAAAACAAATAATCAGTTGTTCTAATTTTTTCAACTGTGAGTTTAATAGCACTTGGCTGTTTTTCTCAAAAATCAGTAAATAGGAAAGAACTTTGACTTACAATTATTATTGAGTGAATGTCTATCACACATAACCACATAGGAAAACTGGAGAAATAGGATGTAAACCTGAAAAGTCACACGAGTAAAAAGGAACCCGATATCTTTTTTTTTTTTTTTTTATTTCTTATTTTATATTTTCATATTTTTCTTCTGCAGGTCTTCAATTTTACTTTTGATTTTGCCCCAGAAGGCAGTAGGGGGATGAATCACAAATCAAATATTTTCTATTGTCAAAGTATTGAGATAATTATGAAGTTATTTCTAAACGCAGAGCACAGGAAAAATAATCTCCGTCTTGCACATCTGCCTGAATTGCCATGCTGTGAGGACAGTCAACACATGGGGATGCAGCCTGAGCTGTGCAGGGCTCCTCTCTCCTCAGCCCCTCATCTAGTCCCCATGTGAGGATCCTGGCTGCTAAGAGGTAGGTTAGGAAACAGAGAAAACTGTCCCCAAAAAGATGTGCAATAGTCTCCAGTGAACTGCTTAACGACTTTTGCTGCTTTCAGACTATCCATTATAGAGCATTTTTTGCGACAGCTACATTTTTTTTCAGGAACTTCTTGGAAGAAAGCAGCTGATCACAAGATATGAGTTGGGGAGGGATGTCCTGTGATCAAGGGTAAGGTGTGAGGATTGATTCCTAATGTAAAAACTAGCATTCAAGCCCTTGATGGTCATAACTGTTATAAGGGGATTTGTCCTTATGTTTTCTTTCTTTTTCAATTCAGGTTAATTCAGGCTTTGATCTATCTCTTCACAGATGCTTATTTTTGGGTGTTTCAGCATACTTATGTTCTCCACCTTCTCTCTTTACTATGAATAATAACAGTAGAGGCGTATAAAAGACAAAAACGAGGGTTTAGCTGCAATAGTTCTATTATTGGCAAAATCATTTTCTGTCTGCTGCTCAGTCCTGTTTCTTCAGCATCAGTACCTCTTCCCAACAAAAGCTCCAGCTCCTGCCTGCACAGGGGTCAAAGACCTGGTGACCTGTTCAAAGAAGGACGATGTGTTGATTTGGTAACTTGCAGCTTTTAGTAACTGGAAGTTTGGCAATTACTAGCAAATTGAGGCTTTAGGTATATGTAATACTGTCACATGTGCTTGAGTTAGTAATGGGTTTGATTCATGCTATGCCATGCAGGACAATACAGGATCCAGCTGCAACAAGGCAGAGGTCTGCTAACTATCTAACTTTCCACTGTGCTTTAGTTAGCATTTTATTTTCAGAGTGAGCAGGGCATGGTGTACAGAGAAGATTCTGTTTCTATGGCACTTCTGCATTCCCTGTGGATATCAGTGAAATGTCTAGCTTGTAAAACACTTGTGCATAAGAGAGGTTTGCTCTGCAAATTTACCAGATTTTGACAAATTCGCTTTAGCTGCAGAAAATTTTCCCTGGAAAGAGCATGTCTGGAGACCAAAACACAAAGCATGTGCAAACCATAATGTATATTGTGTCAAAAAAGAGAAAAATCTAAAAATTTCACGGCTGATAGCACTTTAGTCTAATGATGAGAAAAATATTATCCCCAAAATACAGGTGCCACTTCCCTGTCAGTATACAAGCAGTCATTTTCTTTGTCTTGAATTTAACAGCATGTGTATTCCCATGTGTGGGAAAAGGGTCCTGGTTAATTTTTATATCCAATAAAAGGACCTTTGGGCATATTTTACCTTAATGCTTTTTCCTTTGTTTGAGAAAAAGAGCTCTCAATCAGAAAAGCAAGAGATTAACTTAGACTGCAGCATGGATGCTGGCCTGTTCAGTTAAGTGCACTGCTGATAATAGGTATACCAGATCATGAATAATAATAGATTGTTCCTTTGCTTCTAAAGTTTCCTCCTTCTGGGTCTTTCTGTGGAAAAAAGAGACACTCTGAGAAGCAGTTTGAGATTTCATGATAATATAAAGTTTTGAAAGTATACTGAATATCTAAAAAAAGTTTGGCCTGTTACACTACATAATGACTCATTAGCATCTAAGTTCTACTTATTGAAAAGCTGATGTCTGGCAAAACAGTTTTGAAGCTATACTGAATAACATGTGCTGGATTTACGTATTGAAAAAAGCAGAGTTGCTATATATACAGAGAACATTACAGTACGGTGGCTGATGATCTACATAAAATCAACAGTTTTCCTTCATCTTTGCAGTTTAGCACATAAACGAGTGAGTGCCATCAGTTTTCATTCACCTGTTCAATTAATAGTGTCAGACTTTGTCAAATAACGATGCTGAGTCCTGTCATTAAGGTGTTTGCAGAAAGAAGTGAACAAAGCTGTATGCTCATTCTCCCAAGCCCCACGTCATCTAATTAAAATAAATGTTTCTGAATTTGCTGTAAGCCTGTGTCAGACCTGCTGGAGTTAACACTCTTTTATTTGTGTTCAGCCATGTGGAGAGGACTTCTTCAACCCCATGCCTCGCTTCCACCAAGCATAGTTGCACTGCTTGAGTGACTCCTGGTCTCTACTTGGTTAAACCTACTACTGTTACTTCATGGAGTTTGATTAATTTAGAAATCACCCCCCTCTAAATTCAGTAAGACTAAACTGTGTGGCAAACAACACCACGACTGTGAAACACAGGTTTTTGTACTGTTTGGTGGTGGGTTGATATTATTTTTTTTAAGACAACCCTGCAGCTACAGGCCTTCTTTCATTTTATTTAAAGGACAGCCTTACCACAACCTTGCTGTTATCACAGCATGCTCTTCCTTCAAGCCAGCGCTGAATTTTTATTTTAAGGTCTGCACTACACAGACATTAACCAAGACTCACAACAGACTCGGAAAGTCACTGGTTATCTGAAATTATCCTCTGTAAGTACACGCAGTTCTTAAACTTAAAGATTAAGTAATCCTTACAAGGCCAGCCATGATTCTCCAGTGCAGTCAGACTACAGCTCAGGACCTGTTGACACCCAAGTCTTTACTTATGCCATCAGACCATGCTGCCTTCTGACTAAAGAAGATGTTTCCCAATTAGATGTAAATTATACTGGTTTATATAATATGTTTAATTAAAGAATGAGCAAGTAGTTGTGACAACTGGCAAGATGGTTATTTTGTACCATCTCGGGCTCAGCTATAGCTAGAAAAGGGGCATGCAATCAGCAGTTGTCTTTTAAAAGAGCAGTTAGAATAAAATGATTAGTTTAATCAATTTAAACCTATTTTCTTAAACAAACAAAACTCCTAGAATAGCTTCCTCTGTTCAGACTGGAATGAGACTTTGTATGACGGAAAAGGAGACTTTTTTCTAAGTATCATCCCTTTGTCTTGAAGGGAGAAGATAACTTTATTTAATGTATTTAACTTTTTTTTTTAACCATTTACCAAGGGAGTGTTGTAAATTGTACTCAGGGACACTAATTTCCTGATGCATATGATACCTCACAAAAATGAAGAATTATTTTGGAGCTTTAAAAAAGGTCTAGATAGAAAGTAGTCAATACCCATTTCCCATTTTTAATTTCATGTACTTCATTAGGAATTTAAAGAAAATTTTAGAACATATGCTGGGAAAGGAGATAGATTGGGAGGTCAGTTTAGCAGAAGAAGCGAAAAACGGCTTATCCTCTTGATAAGAACAGTTTTATTCTGCATGCTTGTCATACAGCAATTTTTCACAGTGCATAAACAGTTGAACAGCATGTGAATGACTCAGGGACTTGAAACGTGTTTCTGGAATTTGTTGAATTGCACACTATAATCACTTAATCTGCTCCAGGTCAGTTAGGATTTTCTAGTGCATAAATACACATGCAGCAAACTCATTCCAAGACATACTTAGAGCAAAAGTATAAGTGCGACAGGTCCGATTCATTTCCTGTGGAAGCTCTCCTCTATTTTTAAAACACTATTTGTGTGTGGTTTCTTTAAGGAAAGATGTAATACCAGATTGCAAAGGTCCTTCATGAAATCCAGTGAAGTTGGAAATAATCTTTCCACTGAAGCAAACCGCATCTAGATTGGTCCAGGTGAACTGTAAACTTCCGTATGCATATTTAAGTGAAGTTAGTTTCTCTAATTTCATGAGAGATATTACTTTATTGTACTTTAAAACTTGTGGGTACTAATGCATTTTGACTCATATTCTTATGCAGGCAAAATACCTCAGCTGTTCCTCTTTAATTAAGTCAGTTGCTTGATATGTTACCAATCTATTAATTTCTATTTCTTTGAAATTTATACAGACTCATATAGTAGTACCCATAATCAGCAATATGCATAGTCTTATCAGTGTGCTTTACATTACAGTGATAGACATTGATTAAGATGTTCTTAATGGATTATTGGATATTATCTCCTGTGCAATTTGTAAAGAATTAAGTTAATAATTTTCTGTTTGGGGATCACAGAAAATTTGATTTTCTCTAATAAGGTATGATTTATAACCAGAGTAGACAAATGATTAGTTTTCTTTAGTGTCTGAGGATTAAATTTCTGAATGTAATTTGGACGTATAGATTTAGAAGAATACAGATAAGAAAGAAATCAGATGTTCATAGAAATTCTGGCATTCAGAATCAATAGAAACTTAATAATTTTAAGTGCCTCTTATACTAAAATATACTTTGGAGATAGCATTACCCAGCACAAAGGTAATGTATTGCACAGGACAGTGGAATACAGCTTGCACAACCTATGACCTAAATATTTCAAAGCTCTGTTGAATATTCGAGTAGGTTGCAAAATGTATTAATGTATAAGTGTCATATATGTTCACTTAATATTTAAAAAAATAAATAATTTATACATCCCCTGTTACTTAAGGAGTTATTATTTAACACATTCTTTCTTTTCAGCCCTGGCTTCAGAGTTAGCTCTGAACTGTCATCTAAATTCACATTTTGCTCTATATTTTAATGATGAGTGACGCATCGTGTGGCAAATATTGGTCAAGTCTGTTTAGCAACAAGTTGAAGAAGAACCTAGACCTTGGCATAAGCTGTACTGAATATTATTAGGTCAAACCTACAATTATTCTGCTCATTATATAATTTTGTTTATGTGCGTCAAGAGGAGTGTGGCCAGCAGGTCGAAGGAGGTGATCCCCCACCTCTACTCTGCCATGGTCAGGCCCCACCTGTAGTGTTGTGTTCAGTTCTGAGCTCCCTGGTATAAAAAAGACAGGGATGTCCTGGCGAGAGTTCAGAGAAGGGCTACAAAGATGATTAAGGTCCTGGAGAATCTCCCCTATAAGGAAAGGCTGAGTGAGCTGGGACACTTCAGCCTGGAGAAAAGAAGACTAAAGGGGGACCTTATTAATGTTTATAAATAAACGTGCAGAGGGAAATGGCCTGCCCCTTTTCAGTGGTCTGTGGAGACAGGACAAGGGGCAATGGCCTCAAGCTGGAGCACAGGAAGTTCCACACCAACATGTGGAAGAACTTTTTAATTCTTATTTTATATTTTCATATTTTTCTTCTGCAGCTCTTCAATTTTACTTTTGAACTGTACCCCTATTTATAATTCTTTAATGTAATAAAGCATCTGTTATTAAAATACCAGAATCAGTCAAAACACTGATTCTGGTTTTGGTTACAGTAAACTAGTAGTATCCCATTTACAAAGTAGTCACTGAAAGAAAGTAGCAACCTTGCTTTCAAAGACTAAATTGGAAATGCAGGGAGTCGAGGCAGCTATCACGAATAACAAACCTAAGTTTATCATGTATGTCAGAAATTATGAATTAATTAATCTGTTCAACTGATTCTTTAATGGTCTACATACTTTACAATTTTTGTACAGTGATGGAAAAAATGTTTTTGTTTGGATCCATGTATTCATCCTTACTTCGTTAGTTCACACTTGCATCACAGTTTAACATTGGGGGAAAAAAAAAGAAGTCTTTGGAAATTGTGATTACTGCAAACAATTGATTCAGTTCTAAACATCTGAAACAGTATACAAAACGACAGCTGCATTTGGGTAAATACATCAAATATACAGAAATGTATAAAACTTAATCACGTCATTTATAGTGAAGCTGTTAAGCTGCAAATTGCATTGGAGAACATGTTAAAATTAAGAGAGTCACCTTAACAGTCTGCCCATACTGATCCTTTACATTAGTCTGAAACTAATTCTGCATCAGCGTGAAATGAATTGGATTTGGTCCATAACCAGGTCTTGAATATTATTTAGTTCTTACCAGGGTTACATACAGAGTTGTGGAAGTGTCAGTCATAAATCATGTTTGCTAATGGACTTTCTAGGAAGAGAGATATTCTTGTTATATGGCCAGGAGAAGGAACTGTAGTTTAATCAGCTTGGTGAGTGAAATACTTACTCTCTCTCTAAGAAATTCTATTGAAAGTTAGCAAGGAAAAATATCAGAAATCTATATGAAAGTCCCCAAATTATAGTTTTCTTCTTTAGGGCCCAAAAGGGCTCTTAAACATTGAGGCAGGGGGCTCCCAAGGCTTTCAAGTCCTGCACCAAAGGTTTCATTCACCTATGAGGAAGAAAGGATAGTTAGCTTCCCTTTTTTTATATATTTCTATCTGAGACTGTACAGCCTCATTATCAGTGAAATGCTATAAAACGAAATGTTTTGTGACCCCCAGAACAGTAATAGGGATGATAAAACCCTGAGAATCTCTCTTCCTAATTATTTTTTGTCTATTTTGGATATGAACTTAAAGCATCTGGAAGAACAAGCACTTTTGAGGCTGGTATTGAGAGCTGCTCACTCATTCTTGGTTGATTAGCAGATTAGCGTGCACGAGCAGGGAAAATATCCAGGCCTTGGAGATCTTTCTTATGGTTAAATTATTTAAATGAGAACACTTTCTCTCTAGGGAACAGACTATTGAACAAAACAAAACAAAACAAAAAAAACCCTCAACCCTGGGGAATTACCTCAGTTCTTAGGAGATAATCCTTTAGCAAGCATGTTTGCAAAACAAGGTGAAAAATTTTCAAAGAATTTGAATAGAATGTGTTTCAAGATGATCTCCCTCCTTATCTTGAATAAGGCCATGGCACAGCTATTTAAAAAACAGGCTCTGTTCATTAAGTTATCATCAAGGAGCATCCAGATGAGATTTAAAAAGACAAAAAAAGCCAAGAGTGAAGTACAAATACCACCTCTATTTCACAGGAAAGCTACCAATACACAGAGATTAAATTCCTTGGCCAAGACCTCACAAGCTGCTACTGGCAGATCTTAGCTCTCAAATCCTGGAAGTTTTGTTCAGGTACTGGAGGAGAAGGATTTTCATCTTGAGGAATCCCAGCTGTTTCTGTAGGGCTTCTTGAAGAAGACCCCACCAGTTCAAACACAGTTTCAGATCTTCTTGTGACATGCTCACAACAGTGGAATGTCTGAAACCATTTAATCAACGTTAACTACATTGTTTTGTAGCTTTGATTTATGAATTGCAGATTCATTAATCAATTTAAATCTTGTCGGGCGTAGGTAATCATTTTTTCAGTGGAGGGATCATCCCTGATTAATTATGAACAGAACTCGAGCAAGTTGAAGTTTAGGTAGTTTTATTATGTGATTAAAAGACAGCTAAAAAAAGTACCCTGAAAAGTTACCTGTCCCAAAGCAAATTTTCTCCTATGAATTACAGATATAGATTGTTGAAGTGTCTGCTGGCTACAGTTGATAGACAATATTGCCTTTGCAGCCAATGGTCTCCCTATTTGGATTCTAAACTGACATGGAGTTAACATGTGAATTCCAGACACCATTCATATCACTGCAGTTTTACCATCAACTTAGCAGAGCTAATATATAGGTCAAATTCTGTTTTGGGAATCACTGGATGAAGGCAGAACAGTCAGAATCTCTGAGCAGTCATTTGTGTTTCCCTTAACTATGGCTGACCTTGTCAGTTTGCCTACATTTTGGAATATCACCAAACTTCAGTGCAGGAGCATTGTTAGAAGGCAGTCTTACTGTTGGGTCCACAGAAAACCACACTTCACTGAACATTAAACATGCATTGCAGATTATAGCCACTTTGTGTAGTTATTTTGGTACCAACCATAGAGCTTCAACCATTTTCAGCGTTGTCAGTGAAACTGTGAAATAGCACAACTATGTCTGGCAGCAGACAGTGGGGAACAAAACAAAACAAAAAAATCCCAACAAAAGCTGCAAACAAAACCAGTGCACATTATGCAGAAATTGCCTTGGCATGCAGGTCATTGGTGATTTCATTTGTAAGTAATGTTTTGATTGTCACAGATTATATGTTGCTCTCATCCCCCTGACATTTGTTGTACAGCGGGATTGATTTTTGTGCTCCAGTATGAAAAGGTCACTTTGATCAATGCAGTGTAATTGGCACTAAATTAGGATCATATCAGGTTATTTTGCTATTTAATGATGAAATATTAAAGAATAGCATGGGAAGATTGCAGGCACTAAAGTGCACTTTAAACCTGCTGTAATGATGTTTTATTTTGTGGGAAAAATGGAGAGAAAAACAACTAAAGTGCAGAAAATGACTGTGATGTATTGGAAGAGTGGCCTGGAATTATATATTTTCACTTGAAATAGACTGAAAGCCCCAGACACAAAACACCAAACCCAGCAGTCAGTCCTGAATACGTTATACACAGAGAGCTCTTCTTTAGAAGTTTTAATGATGATTGTGCTCATTATGTACTAGTTACACGCGTTAAGTCTTTACCATCTGCATATAAGGACTGACCAAAAGTAGATTGCTGAAGTTGTGCACTTGGGCCATGATTCAGGGCAACACTTGAGACACGTTTGCGTACTGCTGAACTCAAAGGCAAATAATTAGGCACATACTTATTCTACACCTGGGTAGGAATAGATACAAGCACTTAATTTCCAAACTAATGTGGCACAAAGTGTCGGGATTATTCAGAAAGAATGAACTTAAGCCTTTTGTGTTTCCTAGAAAGGAAGCTTTTGTAAGTGCTACTTTTTCTTTTTTTTAGTCCAAAAGTTGTTTGCTTCATTCCCTCCTCATTTTACGAAAACTCAGTATTACATTATCAGTATTTGTAGAACAGTATCTGTAGTGTAAAGCCAAGGTTAACATCTTAACCTTTTAAGTTTGTACTCCAGCTAGATAATGTACTTAAGGAGAGGAAAGCTCCAATGAGATTTACTGCAACATTGGCTGCCTTTAAAGAGTAATCTTTTGATTAAGATTTTCTAAAGAGTGGATGCAGAACACACCAATGTTCTCCGGCTTAACAGTGAAACTGTCCTAAGGTGGGTGATGAGAATTAGGTATCAACACTCATGTTCTGGCCCCAGGCTTGATATAACTTAAATGGGAATCTGAATGTTCAGATCCTATTTAAAAAACGACAACAACCAAACAAAACCAAAACCAAACAGAAAAACCCCAGCCAGTTTCAGGCAAAGCTGTTAAGTCAATTCTCACTGAATTCAATAGGATATTTTCAAGTAAATTCAGTAGAAAGTGGCTTAGATAGAGCATATATTAAAAAAAAAAAAAAAGATATAATCTTTAAGAACACTGGCTAAATATGAGTCTATTTCTTCGTATATTTTATAAAAATCTGAACATGTGTTTATGAGTCCTACAAGCTCAGATGCTTCCTATTTAATGAGGATATATTTAGAACATGAGTCTTGTCAATATTTTTTCAGACTTTGCATCTAAAGTAATGATAAGCATCATAAGCAGTGTTAATAGTGTATGCTATTTTCTCCACTGTAAATACATGCACTCTCCAATTATTCTGAAACGTTGCTGAACAAGAGCAAGCAGCATAAGATTATACTTTTAAATGCAGCTAATGTTGCAAGAAATTTGTTTGAAGCTTTTCTGCCATTAAGTATGTTATCTAGCTGAGGCATGAACTTTAAAATGGTTAAAGGTATTAACCTTGTAAAGTACCATAGAAATATTGTTCTAAATCTATTAATAATCTAAAACAGTAAAATTGAAATTATATAAGCCCTGTATGGGTAACCCTGAGTTACTTACGTAAATTTATTTAGCAAGCAGTGTTAGACTTAATCCTTGAAACTACACTCACTTTCTCTTTACCCTATTCTTATTAAGTTTCTGAGCTACTGAGCACATATTTAGTATAGTTTTAAATATGTCTTCCAAAATCTATTAAGAGGAGATCCCTGATAAAAAACCCCAACATTTATTTGGCTCCAGAGACTTCATGTGTGTACGTTCTGCTCAGGAGAAGCATTGTTTATCCATGGACGAATAGACTATGTCGTGATCGAGAGAAAATGATTGAGAAACATGATGAGGTGCTGCAAGGGCTGAGTGTGGGAGAGATGTGCAGGGAGGTTTAGGCAGAAGGAACACGGTCCAGAAGACACTGAAGTGGCATACACCACAATCAAGGCTGTGATATCCACTGATACTATTATCATAGTCAGTTTGATCTTCTGCTGCCCATGAAGAATTTGCCAGCAGATAAAGAAGCTTGAATATAAAGGAAGGAAGCTAAACATCTTTCCCTAACGAGAGTTGTATCTTGTCTTATTTTCAGTGCTTTTCCCTTACTTCAGTGTTTTTTGCACAGAGTCTCCATCTCTCTCTAAAGAAAATGAATTTAAAAACCCCAAAATACCCCACAACATATGTCTTTAGATTAAAAAGGGATAATATTCAGTAGTCTCTGTTATTGTATTACAAGAATGAAAAGAAAGAGAGATTGATTTTGGATAGAAATCTATCTGTGTGTGAAGATAGGGGTATTTTAAGCAATTTCTCAAAGTTCTGTTGGTCCTTTAAAAGACAGGTTTTATTTCAGTAAAGATTTACACTTGGGTGTTTTTTAAAGTCATATCCAGTGAGTAATTTCTTTCTTAATAAACATGTTTTTCATAAACTCTAAAAGTTTTCTAAAATAACTTACTGTAATTTAAAGATTGTAGTCCATAGAACCTCCACTTGATTCAAGATAAAGAAGATGGGATCAGTGCAGTGATGTCAGTAACACAGAGGCGTCTGAAATCCAGAATTCATGAAGATTGTGGCTTCAAGAGACAAGTTCATTTCTTGAACTCTCCCTAATGATTGAATTCTTTTCCTCAGGAAGACCTGATTCTTTGACTGTTTCTGCCTCAGAGGTAAAAAGTGACTGTTTCTGATGTTGCTTGTAATCTAATTTCTGGGTTATCTGATCTCTTTGTCAAAAATGTACATGAATGCCATGAAATTATTTTAGTAGTGTAATGAGAAGACCAGTGTCTTATGGTAAGCATTTATGATTTTGCACTTTAAATACATTTTAAAAGCCAATATCCTACATAAAATTAAAATCAGGGACGCATATTTTTATAATAGAATTGAATCAATACTGTAAAACATGTAAATAAAGAATAGTCTGGTTGTTCAAGGATATTTAATCAAACTAAAATGAGTTAACATGCACATCATGTCAGATTTCTTAAATTCTTAGATAAATAAAAAGGATTTTATTTATAAATAGGTAGATATTTTGATTTTAATACCACTTCATCTAAAAGTCATAATTGAAAAATTTAAGGTAGAAAGATGAAGTTGCACTGTAAGAGGGAAGAAGGGATAAAAAGGGGTATATAGAAATAGCAAAGTACAAATTTAAAAAGCAGTTTAGTACTATATGACTTTCATCCATCTTGAATCCTATATCCTGCATGATCCTCTTCATTAAGATAGAAAATAAATTGCTTTCCTAACCTAAGTCTTACATGCTTCTCTTCAGTTGTAGATGCCTGGTGGTTTGACCCTGGCTGGAGGCCAGATGCCCACCACAGTCACTCTGTCACTCCCCTTTTCAGCTGGACAGGGGAGAAAATATATATTGAGAGGCTTAGGAGTTGAGATAAGGACAGGGAGAGATCATTCCGCAATTAGTGTCATGGGCAAAACAGACTCAACATGAAATTTTAAAAAGCATCTAATTTATTACACTGCACACACAGAGCAAAACCAGAGTCAGATAATGAGAAGTGCAACCAGATCTTAAAACACCTCCCCCCCCACCCTCTATTCTTAGCAGACTTCACTTTAGTCATGATTTCCTTCTTTCTCCCTGCATTGTGGCACAGGGAGAGGCAGGGAATGGGTGTTTCCTCAGTTCCTCATGACTTTATTCTTTTCTTGGCA
Source organism: Gallinula chloropus (assembly GCF_964237585.1). Taxonomy (NCBI): domain Eukaryota; kingdom Metazoa; phylum Chordata; class Aves; order Gruiformes; family Rallidae; genus Gallinula; species Gallinula chloropus. The sequence continues at coordinate 99,783,911 of NC_140086.1, forward strand.
GGGAGCACTCCTCATACTCTTCCCCTGCTCCAGCATGGGGTCCCATCCACAGGACACAGTCCTCCATGAACTTCTTCTGAGTCCTTTCCCACAGGGCTTCAGCTCTTCACCAGCTGCCACAGCATGGGTCACTGTTGTGGGGTGCAGTCATAAATCATAGCATGTGTCTCAGTCTCTCAGGCCCAGACTGCTCCAGCCTGGTCCTCCACAGAGTCACAAGTCCCCCCAGGAAACCTGCTCCAGCATGGATCTCTCTTGCTCGCTCGCTCACTCTCTCCCAGCGGGCTACAGGTCCTGCCAGGAGCTTGTTCCAGTGTGGGTCACAGTATCTTACATATGTCTCCACCTGCTCCAGCATGGGGCCTCTCTACAGGCTGCAGGTGGGGTCTCTGCTCCCATTCGTCTTCCATGGGCTGCAGGGGGACAACCTGCTCCACCATTGTCTTCTCCATGGGCTGCAAGGGAATCTGCCTCTCCAGCACCTGGGGCACCTCCTTCCTCCCCCCTTCTTCACTGACCTTGCTGTCTGTGGAGTTACTTACATCTTCTCACTCCCTTCTCTGATGACAAAAAGTGGCTGATTGTGTTTGTTTTCTATCCTAAATGTGATTCACAGAGGTGCTGGGACCATCATTGATAGGCTCGGTCACGTCAACATTGACTCCAGCCTTGAGCCCAGCTGGTGTTTACTTTGTCAGGCCTAAAAGAAGCTTCTAGCTGCTTCTTGCAGCAGCCACCCCTGCAGCTCCCACTCCTCCACCAGAACCCAGCCACGCAAAGCCACAAGATGAGACATCTTTTGATGACTTTATGCACTACTATTCACATTTGATGATGTTAGTGATGACTGCATTTATTTTAGTTCATATTATGGAGCATTTTCATCCCTCTGTTCTTTGTAAATCAATATATACATCTACTTATGGTGCATATTTGAAGAGAGTTTTATGACTTTACAGGAATCACTTGCTTTTAACTGTTAACCATATCCTTGGGAGTGTGAAAGTCCCTGTTCACAGTAGGAAAAAAAAAAGGATTATTTTTCCTTTTTTCTTGTATTTATCATGTGGGTGATGAGAACTGTCCTGGTTTACTGCAGCTCCTATTTTATTCTGTCACAGTTACTTACAGTAGGTACACTCTCACCTGAGCAGACTGAATCTCCCACATGGGCAAGTAATTTGCCGTAATTTACGTACAGGTCTTTGGTCCCATTTGCTTCACATAGGCACTGTGCCTGGGACTGAGCGATGAGGTATGATGTCATTTCTCATGTGTTGGTTAGCACTTACTGCAGCTAGCTGTAAAACAGGTCAGTGGGTGAGGTATACGGAGAGGCAGCCACGAAGACATCGATCACAGCAGCATGCTCATCTTGCATTGGCAGGGAATTGTGTGCCCCTCTCCCCTTCAGCCTCATAACAGCGCATGTTGGCAGGGAAACAAATGTGAGGCCACATCCATAGTGGGAATTTTAGACAAAAATCCAAATACTGGCCACAGATTTCACTTCAGCTCAGTGCTTGACTAAAAAAGGGTCACCAACCAGACTGGTGAGCTGCAGAGAACATCTTGGAGGGACAAAGTCTGAGGGTGCTTTCATCACCAGCTGACCTCCATGCTGAACATGGGTGGGAAGGGGCCACAGTTATGATCAGGGGTAGGACATGGCAAGTCCGGGTACAGGAAGCAGAGATGATCATGGCAGGAGTACAGGACCCACTAGCAGCTCAGCTCTGAAGAGGTTTAAGTTGCTGTATGAGCAGACGTTCAGCTGAAGCACCACACCTCTCCACAAGCCCTTTTTTTCCTTCTGACACCAATGCACAAACTCTCCCTTTTCATTTTTTGGGATTTCTGATTCCTCACTAGTTACAGTACTGTTCTTGCTCTTGCCAGTCCATCTGCAATGGAACTACAATTTTCACAGGTATTTGGGGAGAGGAGGGTTGAACTGGAGGCCCAGATATGTTTTTATCCAAAGGGCATAATTAAATAACCATGTAGCCTTTGCTTTGCCTGCACTATGCCTCAGAAAGTGCTTTGCATAGAAGCATAACAAATAAAGGACAGAACAGACCAGCAATTGGACCAATAAGCTCATTTCCTGCTTTTGTGGATAATTCCATCATATCCTATCCACAATTTGTAGTATGCCTCACTGAACTTAGAGACTTTAGTTAACACAATACTGCAAACAGCTTATTATAAAAGGTGGGGCCAGAGTCCGTTTTCCTTTTTAGTAATGTGAACATTTAGAAATATTAGAGGGGTTTTTTCTCTCTATTTCCTTACTATTATGAGTTGTTACAACTTTGTTTTGGCACTTTGGGCTAAGCGCCTTTTGTAACGTTTGAGTTCAAGTAGGTGGGTCAGTTTGTAAGATAAATATTGAATTCCCAGTAAATGAATACTTCAAAAATATCACTTCCGCTCTTGATATGGGATCTTATTACTACTCTCATAGATAAAGTGAAAGGCTCTAACTCCATCTAATGTTCAAAATGCTGAGCACCCGGCATCTGTGTAATCTGCTTGCAAAATATGACAGTTTTCCTGTGATACAAATATTATTCTCTTACCATCATGGTCAGACAACCTAAAAAATGTCTGGACAACACTCATAATGCGATAAAATATAAAGCACCACATCTCCTTAATAGCAATATCCATCTTTTTTTCATTTCTTTTTAAAAATTCTTAATATTGTTTTAATGCACTGGCAGTAATTTTTTTTCAAGAATCAGCTCATTTCAGTAAACATAAGGAAAAAAAGATAGAGGTTTTTGTAAGATTATAGTGAAATGTCCTAATTTTGGTCAGGATGGAGTTAACTTCTTTTGTAGCAGCGGATGTAATGCTGTGTTTGAGAGTTAAAATGGGAGCAGTGCTGATAACACCCTGATGTTTTTAGTTCTCAAGCAGTCAAGGACTTTTTCAGTTCTTCATATTTCCCTATTAATGAGAAAGGAGGGGACGAAGCCAGGACAGGTGACCCAAACTGGCCAAAGAGGGTATTCCATGCCAATTATGTCCTTCTCAGTATAAAGGGGGGCTGGTGGGAGGAGGAGCGGGGTGGCTCCAGGACTTGCGGTTTTTGGGGGACGGTCGGGTTCCGGGACGGCTCTGGGTGGCACGGCCTGAGCTGTGTGGTTTGGTGAGAAACTGCATTGTGCATCAACAGTTTCATATATTTTTTGCTCTAAAGTCCTGTTAGCATTGTTATGTTTTATCTTTCTGCTATTCTAGCAAACTATCCTTATCCCAACCCACGGGTTTTTGGTTTCTTGGTTTTGGGTTGTTATTTTCCCCTTCCTTTTCCCTTCCCTTCCCTCACTTCCCTTCTCCTCCCAACCCCCCCTTAGACACACACACTCCTCCCCCTCCTCTTTTCCTTTAAAGAGCAGGCAGCTGCGTGGATCTCGGCTCTCAGCTGGGGTGAAATCACGACAGTCTATTTTGGTGCCCAATGTGGGGCTCGAGGAATTTGAGATAAGGACTAATTGGATGAGGGAATGGGCAGAACAGACTGAACAGATCTGGCTAGTGTAATAATTGTAGAGAATTTCTGGATTCTCATATATGTGATTTGCAGAGGCAGTTTTGTGAGGCTGTGCTGCTGAGACGGTTTCTTTAAGCAGCAGTTAGAGTTTTCTGCCAGCCTAAACTATAAGCAATTCAAGGCCAAAGTCGAGGCTCAAGAGATAGTCGAGCGCCTCTGAGAATCACATATAGGAGAGGAGGCGGCCCAGGTGTCAGAAAGAAAGATGCCTCTTGCAGCCCGTGGAGAAACCCATGGAAAAGGCCAAGACCACATCTGCAGCCCGTGGAGGGGCTCCACGCTGGATGGAGCAGGTGGAGACATAGAGAAGACGTTGTGACCCTACGTTGGAACAAACCCCTGCCAGCACTTGCAGCCATGAGGAGAATCACAGACACAGAGATGAGTGAGAGAGATTTGCTGGGGGAGGCTGGTGACCCCACAGAGAACTGGGACTGAGAGACATTGTGATTTAAGACTTCCCACCATAGCAGTGACCCACGCCAGGGCAGCTAGTGAATAGATAAAGCCCTGGGGAAAGGATTCATGTTGGAGAAGTTCATGGAGAACTATCTCCTGTGGGTGAGACCCTATGGTGGAGCAGGGGGAGGGTGTGGAATGAATGTCCCCGCTCCCCCCCCCCACCCGGCCCAAGAAGGAAACCAACTTGCAAGGGACTGACCAAAGCCCCCATCTCCCAGTCCCTGCCCCCCTGTGCTGTGAGCAGGGGAAAGAAGGGAGTGAAATCATGACTAGAGTGAAGTCTGCTAAGAAGGGAGCGGGGAGGTAGGTTAGAGGTGTCTTAAGATCTGGAAAAGGAAAACAGCTCATCAAGAAGTAACCGAGAACCCCATTTTTTCCCAGTCCCTGCCCCCCTGTACTGTGAGCAGGGGGAAGAAGGGAGCAAGATCATGGCTAAAGGGAAGTCTGCTTAGAATGGAGGGGTGGGGGGAAGGTGCTACCGAGAACCCCATTTTCCCCAGTCCCTGGCCCCCCCTGTACTGTGTGCGGGGGGGAAGAAGGGAGCAAAATCCTAACCAAAGTCTGCTAAGAAGGGAGTGGTGGGGATGAAGTGTTTTAAGATCTGGTTGCGTTTGTTTTAAGATCTGGTCATGCTCCCAAGTCCGATTTTTCTTCGCTGTTCTTTGTAGTGTAGCGTAATAAAGTAGAGTATTTCTCTTCTTCACTTTGTGTTGAGTCTGTTTTGCCCACATCGTTGGTGACAGAGTGATCTCTCCCTGTCCTTATTTTGACTCCTGAGCCTCTTAATATATATTTTCTCCCCTGTCCAACTAAGAAGGGGAGTAATAGACTGAATTTGGTGGGCATCTGGCCTCCAGCCAGGGCTAAACCATGACATGAAATCAGAAGAGTGATGAAAAATAAGATTAGTATTTGCTTCCAGAGGATTCTTAGCATTTTGCCTGCTTTTGAAATAAATCAGTGCTCACCAAAAGCTTTACTAACACCCTATTTGCAACATACCACAATTAATTTGAATGTTGGTGCCATCACCCTGTTTACATTACAGCATATCTCAACAGAATACTGTAAAAAGACAAGAAGCTGTACAAGGTGCCTTCCAACCTAACATATTCTATGATTCCATGTGTTTACGAGCAGAGCTCAGACCTGTAAGTGGACATGCATAGCCTTTTCCTTCAAAGCATATTTTCTTGTATTCGAACACAAATTTGAAAATCTATGAGCCACGATAATATTAACTCCCAGTTTCTTTGACCCCTCATAAAACAAAAGAAGAATGAGTGTTTGGCTAAAAGGATTCTAATGATGCCTTTGGACTCTTATGTTCACGTAATGACTAGTAGAAAGATTTATATGCCCTGTATAGGTATAATTAGACACCCACAAACCCATTGACCCTGCCGAGGTGAAGAGCTCTCCTGCTTTTTGTTTCAGCAGTTGAATCAATACTTGCACGTTTTACCACTGTGGAGTGAAATTGAGGAAATGAAAATCTGATAATTTTGCTCCCAGTGCAGTCTAGACAGAGGAGAGCAGTTTTAGTCTTTGACAGGAAGATCTATTTCCAGTTTCTCAAAAGGCTAGTGTCAATTTTGAAACTTCTCTTATTATTGATTTTCAGTTTTGTTAAAAAGGATGTTTTATTAGAAATATTAGTCCAGGTTACAATGTAAGCTTATGTCTGTTTCGCAGGTTGATGAAATCATGGTTTAATTTTGGTCTGAAGCACAGGATACTTTTGCCTGATGACTTTTGTAGCAAAAAATGCAGTCCGATGAAGTTAATTTCATCATGTCTCCTAAATCTACATAAGTCAGAACAGAACTCAGTAGGTAATGCTACAGGCTTATCTAGGAAATGCAAAGCATATGAAGCAGCTACATAGCCAAAATATTCAATGGAGTAAATGTAGTTTGGCAGAATTGTAATACTCATGAAGTATTTATTTGAAATACAATATTTTTGTGGATTTTTTTTGGGGGGTTACATTTTATTTTGGTTTTAATGAAAGGAATAATTCCTCATGTGTGTAAAAAAAACCCAAGCAAGAATATTAAATAGTAATACATTAGGGTAGTCCTTGAAACATATGTCAATGATATTAAATTGCAAAGCAAAACAATAACACAAAGGAAATTCCATTTAACCCGAATAAATAACAAATATTTTAATATTCCAGGAATTTAGGAAGAAGTATCAGAAAACTGATAATGCAAACATTTTATTTACTGTGTTATACAGTTAATATGCTTTATAATGCAACATGTATAGCTAATAGCTATTTTATTTTTGCCATTGATTTTACTTGATCATAATAATAGTCTCTGTTGATTTTAATGTAGTCAATTGGGTTTTACCTATAGTATCGCAATGTCTCCTGGACTGTTTTTACTGTAGGTCTTGTGCTGGTTTTATTGTAGAAGTTCATAATGTGTTGAAAACACACATAATTGTGACAGAACTGAATAAAATTTCAGTAGAATCAAAAATCCTCAAGACCCTTTAAAGACAAAATAGAAGTCTTTTTATACATACAGACTAAGAAGCTTAGGATTAGAATAGCACAGATGGTTCAAGTATTAACCAGAAATTACTTTTTGCACAGACACAAAAATGTGTCAATAAGTAAGCTACTATAGAAATAAATAAACCACTTTTCTAATTCATTAAGACAACAGGAGCCAGTTCTAGGGGTGCATCACAAGCCCTGTTTTAATGCTCTGCCTCATAGAAGGAGAAATCAAGGTATAATACTGTGGTACATAATCAGTTTTGAAGGCTTTGAATTACGTTTGGTATCTCTTTCAGCTCGCCATTTGGCAATGCTTATTGCCTTCCCCAAAACAGTTCACGCTGGAAGTAATCTCTGATATTTATTTTTCTTTGTCTGTGACTTTAACCTGCTCCTGAGATACAGCCTGTGGGGATGAAGAAATTGATATTAAATATGCACATCAGGACACGCACTTGCTTTTTACAGCTACATTTCCTGCCAATGGAAATTTATTAAGCACAAATTAATGATGCTTTAGGACTCTCAGTTCTCACTCCCACAGGGTTAGTAAAGGTAAAATTCTGATTTACTAAATACTTCAGGAAAGGAAGTAAACCTCACCACAACCCTAAAACTCTTATTAATAAAATTTGAGCTTCTTTCGTGGATTGCATGGTTCTTCATTTGTTTGTACTTGAAATCATAAGTACTGGTATTACATTTTTGGACGCATGCTTTGAGTGACAAAGTGCTGTGAATCTTGTCAGTTAAATTAATCTCCTTCAATCACAAATATTTATTTACCTGATATGAAATATTTTCTCACATAATCATGAGAAAAATCTAAGGCATTCAGGTATAGGTAGGGGCGTCATATTACCTATAATATACCCTTATATTATCTAAATATTTGCCTTTTAAAAAAGTGACTGTTTGAAAGGATTCACAAATCATTACAATATTATGTTAAGCATAGTAGTATTTAACCTTTATTAATTGTCTACGAGATACATCTTTAAAAGGGCTAGTTTAGACCCCATACAGAACGATTACCTCAGCTAGATGTTAAATATGCTGGGTAGTGGCAAATTACTGACCAGTTGTTTATCATGATTTTTTTACTCCTTCTTCAAGTTAACTCAATAAAAATGCTGTGTTGAGTGGGTTGTGGGTTTTTTTAAGTAAAATAAAAATGCTGTAGATTGTTGCCACTAGTAATGAAATGTAGTCTTCTCCCCGCTGCTTTTCAGTAGGCAATTTAAAAACCCAAATTCTCACTCCTTTCCCCCCCTCCCCACCCTGTACATTTTGTATGCAGTTTTCTAAACAGGAATCAAAAGGCAAGAAGGAGTTTTTCCATTTTGCCAGAGTAAACGTGACTTGTGCTCAGTCTGTAGAATTCAAGGCAAGGTTCTTTTTTTCCTTTTGCAAGTAGGCATAGTTTTGCCATAGAATGTCATTACAATACATAACATCACGTTTTTCCCATATATACGTAAGTAATGAGAAAAAATATCTAGAAATATGGGGGGGAAAGTTACATGTAGCTTGAAGGAACTGTTGAAAGTATTTATTCTCAAATTCTTAAACAGGTAACTTGCTAATCAGAAATCTGTTCTTCTCATGGGTCCCCTCTCATTTCTCTGTGTCTAAGAAGCAAAACATAAGGCTGCACAGGTAGTGACTTTCAAACCTAGATTATGGAAAATTAGGTGAAAACCAAAACCAGAATATCCTTGGAGTAAAAAAGCACAGTGCGATGCAAGTACCTGCCCGTTCACAAATTAAAGGCTCTCTGACAGGGACACGGATCCTCTCTTTGCATACAAGCTCCTCAAATTCAAACAGGAACTGTGTACAGAGAGTGGTCCTTTTGCACATCTCATCCTGCAAATTAGTTTGAGAACTACGTATTGTCACTTGCCCAGGAAGCACCATGCAAGATAGCAAAATCAGAATAAAGCCTGCACTCCTCTTAGCTGTTGCTACTGACCCCTATTGAGACCAATTAGCTAATACTAATTTCTGTGCTTAAAGTACAAAACCTATTGCATATGCACTCTCATGCATGGAGGAAGGGCTTAGCCACTGTCAATGTTTTTAGAATTAATGCATTCCCCAGTTCCCGCCCCTTTCTTCTTAAGTACAGGTAGTAAGGAAAAAAAAAATGTATTTTTTGCACTCATTCTAATAATTCATCTGAAAGAGTAAGTTTGTGTTATGAGATAGTGGAGTTGCTGAATTAGAGGGAGAGCAACAAACGTAAAGAGAATACGAAAAATAGAAGAACCTGGCCTAAACTCATCCTTATGCTTCACATAAACATGCACATGTACCAACACATACATACACGGAGTTTTAGAGAACAGTTTCTATTTCTCAATTATTTCCTAACTATAGTTAGTCCCTCTGCAGCAACCTATGAGAGTCTACATGCCTAGAGCTTGTGTCCTCAGCACCCTTCCTTGCTCTCAGACAGGTCACAAGTTAGTATCAACTAGTGGATCAAATTGGTCAGAATTGATCCAAGCATGACAAAGTGCAAAGGCTCAACTGTCTTTTAAATAACGTTATAAACGTATGTTAATTATGTAATCAAATGTCATTCATTACAGCTCTTGATGGACGATGGAAGGAATCATTAATATCTTGAAAAGTCCATAATTATGTAATTATAGAATAGTCTGTAATTGCAAATAATACAATAGTCTATAATTGCAGCAATTGAGTAAATATCTAACTGGAAATTTTTTTTTATATCTCTATTGCATCATAAATGGCATAGCAGGGACAGTACTGCCGGAGTGCTCAAAACGATGGGCAAGCAATGCTAATGGCTTCAGTTAAACCCAGCAGCAGCAGCAGCAGCAGAGGAATCCTAAGTGCAGGTGCTGGTCAGTAGTACACTCCAGCTGCTCTGCTGGTTGGTAGAAGAGGTCCCAATGGCCCAATAGTTTACATGTATGCTCATAGGTGGCATTGCCACGTCGGTAGAGCACAGTTTCAAGAGCAAAGGGCATGCTTTATTTACCTTCATGCTTCATATCTGGCTTTGGTATTTGCTTCTGCACATGAAGCTAAGATTTTTCCAGCTGTCTTGCAAACTGGTGTAAAATTGAGCTGTTCTATTAGCTACAACAGATTTAAGAAATGATTCTTCACTAGCACTGTTATGATGCAATCCAGTAGTACTTGCTTTTTATCCTGTGTGCTTCTCTACCCTGCATCTGTGTGTTCAGTTAATATGTACATTTGAGATAAATACAATGAAATTCATTGCTATTGGAAGTGCACACCCCATCTCAGATGAAAGGTTGTGCATCAGCCACATCAGGCCCTTTCTCCATTAGAAAAGACATCTGCTGGTTGTGATCCTTCTAAATTATAAAGGAAAAAATATAATTTTGACTTGAAGTTAAAATGTAAATCATATTTTTATTTTTCATTGCAAGCAGTAGGTATTGCCTTGGAAGAAAGAGTGGTTTTCAAGCAGTCAAAATGTTGACAAGATTTATGTCCCTTAACTGATTAAATAAATTAAATAGCCAAGGTGGTGGATTTTTTGGGTTTTTTTTGTTTTTTACACTAAACTGGATACACATTTCAAGTAAACAAAACTATGTTTCAAAACTAGGGGAAAAGCAACAGAGGACAGGAAAAGGTTAGTTTTGTATAGCATAGTCAATAATCATTCCGTTGTACACATATGTTAATGAGCCTGGTGAACCAAGGTCTAAAAAATTTAAGTTATATAATAATAATTTAAAGAAAATTCCCGGGCAGAAGAGAAATCTCAGAGGAACTTAAGGTTTATGAATAAGATTTTCATTAGCGTGAGATTTAGGATACATTTTGGTGGTAATGTCATTAAAACTGTTATGCATAAATGTCTTTAAATGTATAGTTAGTGTTTGTATTGAGAGACAAATTTAAATCATTTTATTTTTAAAATGACACTCAGTTGAAGCTAATGCATCATAGTGGAAACATCTCTTACTCTTTACTTATGTCTGTATTCTTGTTGAGTGATCCAATCATGGCACAATTGTGTTTCCTGTCTGTCACCACTAAAGTAAAAATGCTTTAATATTTGTTCATTTTGGAAACATAAGGGGCAATCCCATATTGAGATCTACAGTCCTTTTCAGAAAGTTAAATGAATTCATAGTAGCACATATCTAGATGAGAAGAAAAATGTGACTGGATATTAGGAAGGAATTCCTCATTGTGAGGATGACGAGACACTGGAACAAGTTGCCCTGGGAAGTGGTGGATAATCCTTCCCTGGCAGTGTTCTAGGCCAGGTTGGATGGGTTCTTGAGCAGCCTGGTCTAGTGAGAGGTGTTCCTTTTCATGCCAGGGCAGTTGGAACTTGATGATCTTTAAGGTCCCTTCCACTCCTAACCATTCTATGACTCTGATTCTATGATTCTTTAACAGCCGGATTTATTTTTTGAATGTGTTACCTATTTAGTTTCTTTGCTTAAGACAGAAATCTAAAACCAAAAGCTTTCTTTACAACTAGATTTATCATATTAAAATACAAAGAATGTAATTTGTTTGTTCAGTCTGGGCAAAAAATAAACAAACTGCAATCCCTGGCAACTTTATAATTATGAAAACTGTGATGCTACATTACCAATCATCTTCCTCTCCTATGTCCTGCTTACATTTCTATCTCCGTACTTTTCTTCCCTTTACATTGTGGTACTCTTAAAGGTTTAAAATAAATATCTGTCATTCCTTCCTCTGCAATTGAAGCTCTATGGAGTATATACGTGGGATAAAATTTTAATGAGAGAAATCTGAGTGCAATTGAAGAATGCTGCACTAAGTACTGAAAGCCACGGGATTAGAATATTTTTTTTTTTAAGTAAAAAATGTGAGGTCTATACCTCATAACTCAGTTCCTGATTTTTTTTCTCCAAAGTTCTATCTTCAAGGGCAGTCTTCTTTGACTGCTAGGCCAAATGTTTACAATTCACAGAGTCACAGAATTTTAAGGATTAGAAGGGACCTACAGAGATGACCGAGTCCAACCTCCCCTGCCAAAGCAGGTTCCCTAGGACATATCACACAGGTAGGCATCCAGACGGATCTTGAATATCTCCAGAGAAGAAGACTCCACAATCCCCCTGGGCAGCCTACGATGGCAAAGATGCTGGCCAAAAGCAGGAATGTTAGTGCTCAGGTTGATTTTTCAATTTAAAGTAGAAGACAGAACACAAAGGCATGGATTGTAAATTGAAGAGTATCAGAAGATTCCCATAACTATGACTTAATTGCTAGGTAATCCAAATTGGTGCATTGCACCAGATGAAACCTTTTTGAGACATAAGTTTTAATTCCCAGATATAAAATGTTACAACATGGATTTCTGATTGAGCAACAGGTGTTTTTACTAAATGTTTTGAAAGAAGAATTTCCTTCTCAGTGCTTGCTTATTCTTTCACAGCTGGAGAGTTGTTCATCCTCCAGTTCACTTGACTCTTTTTGGTTAGATAGCAGGGTCAATGGAAGATGTCTGCACTATGCGAATTGGAATATGTGTTTATATTTGATTCCTTCTACTTGATAGTTATTGCCTTCACAGCTTCCCTATAGGGGATACTGTATGCAGATTTCAGAAGATCGGAGAGAGTTATGTAGGTGCTTACGACAACAATTTTAATATAGCAGGTTAAGATTTATTAACAGAAAATGTCTCTCTGTGGAAGTAAAAAAAAATGTCCTTGGAACTAAAATTAGTATGATAAAATGTTCCAACAAAATTAAAAAGAACATGCTTCTGCTCTTTATGTATATACAGCAAGTACGTGTCATCTCCATGCCTTTGCCTATCCTAACAACAACTCAACAGTGAAACCCAGCATTTTATGCCTCAATTAATGATTAATAATTTCTTTAGAACAATATAACTGGGTCCATTATTGGTTGTGAAAAACATACCTGGTGTAAAATGGAAGAATTTTAGTATTGTCTTACAAGAGGAAACAATAGGGGAATTAATTAGGAATGGATAGAAAGTAAAATATTCTTAATTGTACCCAACAATAAAATATCTAGATAAATACCAAGGTAAGAGTTTAGGTTTGTGAGGGAAAACATCACTAGTGGATTACTGTAAGTAAACCCATCACAGTCTTTAATATTACTGATACACAGAGGTTGCTGATAAGAAAGCAACATTAAGACACAGTCAATACATTAATTTTATAGCTGAAGTATAGATCTGAGCCAGGCAGCAGTGATTTTAGCACCATAATAAAATAACTGTAGCTAGTCCTTGACAAATGCTTACTTCTAGTATCTGCTGCTATTTGTCATTCAAAGCAAATGTTATATGTTTTCAGTAAGTGGGTTTACAGTAACATATCAGTAAAAACTAAATCTGAACCAAACCAAAGATTTATTAATAGAGAAGATTTTTCAAACTGAATCCATTACTGTTGTGTGTTCTGTCCTTATAAATTATACTGCCTTCAAAAAACAGATGTATGAGATCAGTACACAGGTCTGAAGTTAGCATGAAGACCAAAGGACTCACTCTATTTCATAGTCATTCAAGAGAGAGTGATATCTGCAGCATGAGAGGGCATAAGAAATAGTAGGGGACTGCTCTACTGTCTCACAGTACCTATCAACAGGTAACCACCTCCTTCTCCCTCTCTTTGATGAGGAATCACCTGTAATTCTTCTCCTCTTTCTTCATTTTCTAAAAGACTTTGTTAAATTTTTGAGGATTAACAAAAATTCAAAAAAGTGAAGCAGATGTTTTTCCTGAAATTAATAGGTGTGTATGTGTGTTCGAATATATGTATCTATGAAACCCTTCACTATATTTACTCTGGGTACATTGAGCCAGGGACAGGGGAATAGGTTGTGATTACATGATTATAATCCTTACATGTTTGAATAGCAAACACCAACGAGCCAGGAGGAGCTTCTTATATGAGCACATAGATTCTCATAGGAGAAATGAGATGGCATTAAGAGAAAGAAATTTAAGCTGAGAGAAGGTGGGGAGAGGGCACAGGACAACACCACTTTTACTGATAGTTTGGTTTTAATAATTATTTATACTCTAGAGTGTAGTAGTTTGAAGATAGGCTGAGAGAACTGAGGCTGTTCAGCCTTGAGAACAGAAGGCTAAGATAGGATCTTATTAATGTTTATAAATATCTCAAGTGTGGGACACAGGGGGAAATAGCCAGCCATTTCTCAGTGGTCTGTGGAGACAGGACAAGGGGCAATGGCTGCAAGTTGGAGCACAGGAAGTTCCACACCAACATGCGGAAGAACTTTTTCACAGTGAGGGTGACAGAGCCCTGGGACAGGCTGCCCAGGGAGGTGGTGGAGTCTCCATCTCTGGAGATATTCAAGACCCGTCTGGACGCCTACCTGTGCAATATGTCCTAGGGAACCTGCTTTGGCAGGGGTGTTGGACCCAATGATTTCTGGAGGTCCCTTCCAACCTCTGCAATTCTGTGATTCCTAGATCTTCTCAGAAAAGTGTGGGGAGACATGTCTATTGGGGCATTTTCAAGACAGATGGATATGTTCTTGGAGAAATGAATTGGCAGGGAGTAATCTTTCCATTAACATTTCCTATTATTTTAATACCTCATGTATTTTCCTCAGAAAATACCTTGTATTGATGAAAGTTCTTGCAGTCTTACCAGTGACAGTCATAAGATGAGGATGTTTTACATTGTATAAGCTGTCTGAAGCAAATACTTCTGTGATCAGCATATCCATTCTGCCAATGGAAAAAAGTAATGTAGAAACTCAGGCTAGGCAGACCTGTCTACCCCTCAATTGTCTAGTAATCACATCTACCACATTTCAGAAAATAGTAAGAGGATTTGATCATGAAGGGGTTTCAAAATTTTTACCAAAGTTGTCTAAAATTTAAATAACCCCAATAGCCAGACAGTATATATTATGTGCTGATTAGGAAATTAAAATACCTTTCCAAGACATAAATTACAGATTTTTATGTCTCCTGTATAATGAATTTTATTAACTCTTGTAAAAGAATTTAATTTAAGAAATGTATTTAACTGTTTGGAGAAAAAAATTAATTACAATGAATCCCCTTCATTTTTAGAAGGATAGGTAGGAAGTGGAAGGTTCACACAAATACTTGCAGTTGGATATATAATACTAAAATCCACTGTATCTGTGTGCATTCCTCATAGTGAAAATTACTGCAGTTTTTTTGAAGTGATTGTGTCCTTCTACTAAGGTACTGTATGTCTTGTTGCCTGCAGGCCACCCTAGAAATCCATGTGTAATATTTAGGAATTGAACACTGGTGGTAAAAAGTAGCTATAAATTCTTTTTAATTTTTCTGTTATTCCTAGTAGATGCAAATATTCTTTTTATAAAGAAAATATCTGAAATACTTAATTTTGGTATGTGATCTGTCAGGTAAGGACATAATAGATATCCTTATATTAACCTGGATCACATTGAATGAAGAGAGAAAAAACCCTTTCACTATCTTTTAAGAAAATAACTGAATACAAAATGTTTTCTATTTTTTAGTCTTTAAGAAAACCTTTTCATAAAAATACTATACTTCATAATATAATTGTAAAGATTAACGAGCTAAACTTCTTGCAAATTTTCTTTAGTAATACACCACTTTCACTGGGAAGTTTAGTATGTGCTGTGATAAAGCTTA